>NW_007043473.1:5795-36098 GCF_000164805.1 Carlito syrichta | reverse complement strand
GCTGCAGTGCAGTAGCACACTCACAGCCACTGCAGCCTCGACCTGCTGGGCTCAGGCACTCCTTCCACCTGTCTTCCAACCTGGAACTACAGGTATGTGCCACCACACCCAGCTCATTTTTAAAAATGTATTTATTGAGCCGGGCTCAGTGGCTCAGCGGGTAATCCCGCGCCTTTGGGAGGCTGAGGTGAGTGGATGGCCTGAGCCCGCGGGTTCGAGACCCACTTGGGCAGCGAGACCTCATCTCTACAATAAATCAAAAAATTAGCCGGGCGTGGTAGCGCATGCCTGTAATTCCGGCTACTTGGAAGGCTGAGGTAGAAGGATCGCTGGAGCCCAGCAGGTCGAGCACTCCAGTCTGGGCGACAGAGTGAGACTCCAACTCAAAAAAAAAAAAAAAAAAATGTATTTATTGTAGAGGCGAGGTCTCGCCATGGTGCCCAGGCTGGTTTTGAACCTGCGGACTCAGTCAATCCTGTCGCCTCCACCTCCCAAAGTGCTGGGGTGACAGGCATGAGCCACTGTGCCTGGCCAGGTCAGGTGTTTTCAGGGGGAGAAGGGACGCCAGTAACTTTGCTCACATCGGCAAAGCAGCAGAGAGAGGAGACAGTGAGGGTCTGACGTCCATCCGACTAGGTCCAGACACCTGCAATGTGGACGCACTCGAGTGCTCTCATATGGGAGAGCCATGAGAGCGAAACAAGCTGGGAGGGAAGGGCCCAGCAAATGTACAGTGTGCAGTTGGCTCGCTGAGACAGGCCTCCCTCCCATGTGGTCTACGCAGCCCATGGTCTACGCAGCCCGTGGCTCATGGCTGGAGAAGCTCCCTCCGTGGCAGCTCATCTGCAGAAGTTACCAGCTTGAGTGCTGTGAACTGGTGGTCCTGCCAGGGCAGATTTGGGGGATTTCTGCAAGGACTCCAGAGTCTTGACGGGCCACAAAAAAGAGCTTCCTTACTGAGTGACAGCAGGGGACTGAACTTCAGACTGTGAAGAGTACGTGCATTGAAACAAGAATTCCAGAAGTCACAGCCCAACAATATGCAAGACAACCTCAGGGTTTCCCACAACCATCAGCGGGGCCCTGCACTCGCTGGTGGAGTGCAGGAAGCCCAGGCTGGCCTGCGTGTGCGCATGGTGCGAGCCAGCACCCCGTCCCTCCTGAGGCACGTTTGTACTCTGGTCCACTCCTAACAGCTGGCGACGCGCGCCATCTGCTTTTGGCTGCATGCACTGCAAGGAGAGCTATGCTGTGGAACTTAAAGACTGCCTCTGCGTCCAAATGATAAAGAGATGATGTGTCAATCCCCCAAACCATCAGGCTGTTGCAAGAATGTTGAAGCTCAAAATCTTACTTAATACTTTACCTTTCACATGTGTAACACTCGCAGAACTCATTATTTTCTCCAAAAAACCCATCTCCATAATAACAAGAAATCTCTTCTCCAGGTTCAATATCTCTTAGAGCCTTCACACATGCCGTATCTCGACCAGTTGACACAAACTAAAATAAAAGTAACTCATTAAGCATCTCATACCTGAAGCAGAAACAAAATACTTGAGAAATTTTTTTAACGCTTACCTTACAATTAGGTCTGCAATCTGAAAAATGTCCAAAAGATAAAGTCAATTAACTGTTGATAAGATCTGAAACACGAACAATTACAGAAATCTGAAATAAGCTTTCCATGTAACTTTACAACCTTTGAAAGAACTTAGGTTTCAAGTTAAACAAAAGGCATACTTATTTTAATGGATTTATGAAAAACAATTCGTATTTCAAACCCTCCTCTAAAGGAAGACAAAGGTGACCGTGTGGCACTAGCATTAACACTGCAGACGTGAAGCTTACCGTGGTTTATGAACGCAGCCGGGCCCAGCCAGAGTTGAGCACAGTTCTTCCTTGTGGAGTACATGACACTGAAGTCGTTTTCTCCATGTCTAAGCAGCATGTTCTCCTCAATTTCTGAAAGTTCGGCAATACAACCCACCAGTAATTCTATTTTGTCATTTCGTTTCCTATTTAAAATATGTGATGTGTTAAAAATCACTAGTGACCGTACATAATAATGCTGCTTCTAATAAAGTAACCCTGACCAATAAATACTAGAGACTGAGAAGCCCCAGCTATCTCTGTTTCAGGACACGCCATCTGCTGGTGCCTCGTCCCAGGGTTACTTGTGCATCTGTCTTATCTGTACAAGGGGGACCCCTCCAGAATAGGAGCTTTGCTACCTACGTCTCGGAATCCCCTGCAGCTCCTCGTGTTGTGCTTTTCAGGCAGGAAGCACTCAAATATTTACTGCACTGAATTGAACTTTTTTTTTTTTGAGGTGAAGCCTCATTCTGTCGCCCAAGCTGGAGTGCAGTGGCATGCTCATGGCCACCCCAGCATCGACCTGCTGGGCTCCAGTGATCCTTTGGTCTCAGCCTTCCAAGTAGCCGGAACTACAGGTGTGCGCCACCACGTCTGGCTAATTTTTGGTTTATTGTAGAGACGAGGTCTCGCCAGGTTCCCTGGGCTGGTCTCAAATCTACAGGCTCAGGCAATCCCCTCACCTCAGCCTCCCAAAGTGCTGGGATGACAGGCTTGAGCCACCACGCCCAGCCAGAACTGAACTTTCTGACTGCTGGATGAAGCGGACAGGGACAGAGACAGCAAAGGACCATGCAGACCCAGGGCCGTGATGCTGTCCTTTAGAGCACACCACCCGTTATGAATGCAATGTAAGCCAAATTTGCGATCTTACATTTTTCTAGCAGCCACACTGAGAAAATAAGGACAAAACAGGTGAAATTATTATTATTATTTTGTTAAAGAAGGCAGGATTTATTGAGAGGACAGAAAAAGCTCCCACAGCGGGAGGGGACCTGAGGGGGCTGCCTGTGAAATTACTTCTAACAATATATTTTAACCCAATATCCAAATTACAGTTTCAGCAGTGAATAAATTAAGTAACTCTTAGTGAGAAAAACAATTTAATATAAAACCTGGTGGGTAGATCACATTCCAGCACTTCTTGATTCGGACCAGCCATACACAGTTCAAGGACCGACGTGGCTACCCTAAGCCAGGCAGTGCCAGAGGCCAGATCTCAAAGCCACATGTCCATCGACAACACAGGGCGGCAGGGGTCCAATGAACAGGCCCGACGCCGCCCGAGCACACAGCCCACACACAGGCGCACACACCACTGAGGGTCCAGAAACACGGTTCCCTTGCCCATGTCATCTTCAGGTACCTGACCCTAAGTGCTTGTATAAGAAATGTTGGGGGGTGGGCATATGAGAGGGCTACATGTTTCCTCTGGGAGATAAGGTAGGGAGGAGCATTACAGGAAAGCAGATTGGACCACATCTCCCCTTTCAGCTGTGGCTTTGCCCTCCTCACTGGGTTACACGGTACTACCTCTATCTAAGCTGGCATACACATACAACAGGTAATGCATTCGGACATTTCCACCTATAAAACCTCTAGGATCTTTGAGACTTCACTCCCAACCTTTCTTCTTTCTTGCAACACACCCTGACGTCCTAACCAGCCACATCAAATTGCTCTTTGACAGCTGTATCCAGAGAACAAGAAGTGTGCCAAGAGTGTGACGCTGGCAGTGAAATGGCTGTCAGTGATGATGCAGACAGAAGAGCTGCTGGGGCCGAACCGCAGAAGGCTTCTCCCGTCAGATTAGCCATGCAGACTCCAGGGCATCACACCGTCAGGCAAGGGCTAACACTTTCTTCTAGTAGAAGACTGACTCTGGAAACCAGGTTATTTAGTCCCTGGCATTCTGAACCGTCCAGCAGTCTTATAATTGAGGTCCAATAAAGGGAAAACAAAAAGCACTTTGGCCTAGAGATGGGGTCTGGCTCAAGAGAGACAGAAACTTCCCTATCCAGACTCCCGTGGGTAGGCTAAAGAAATGGCAATGCACTGGCTCCTTGAGGGTAGATTCTGGTTTATTCCTTACCCTGAATTTCTTAGCACTTCAACAGTAATTTAAGAGAGATTGTTAAACCAGATTACTTTAAGGGTTCATACTAGTATAATATTTACCACTCTTTTGTTGCAACTATTTTGGCTCCATTTTGTTCTGATGAGTATCTATTACATGGCAATATCTCAAATCCACTGTCAGTTGCAAACATTCTCAAGTAAATAAATACCTAAAACAGAAAAAGAAAAATGGTGACTTTAATTATCCTGCTAGACTTTTTCAGAATTACGAAAGCAAACCACCAGCAACAATAAAAAAATATATAAGATCATTAAGCAACAAACTTTGCTGTTACTTTAAAGTTTCATATATAGGTTGAGTAACCCTTATTCAAAATGCTTGGGAACAGAAGTATTCTGGAAACTGGATTTTTTTCCAAATTTGAAATATGTGCATTATACTTATCAACTGAGCATCCCTAATCCAAAAACTTCCAATGAGTACTTCCTCTGAGTATCATGTTGGTGCTCAAAAGGTTTCAGATTTTGGAGCATTCTGGATTTTGACTTTCTGGAATATGTACCTGATGGCTTAGTTTCTCTAAAAGTTCACAATGAATTTCACTTCTAGGCGGGTGCAGCGGCTCATGCCTGTAATCCCAGCACTTTGGGAGGTCAAGGCAAGAGGATTGTGTGAGCCCAGGAGTTCAAGGCCAGTCTGGGCAATATGAAGAGACCTCGATTCTACAATAAATCCAAAAATTAGTCAGGCTTGGTGGCGCATGTTTGTAGTCCCAGCTACTTGGAAGGCTGAGGTGAAAGGATTGCCTGAGCCCAGCAGCTCGAGGCAGCAGCGGCCATGAGTGTGCCATTGTACTCTAGCCTGGGCGACAAAGTGAGACCCCAACTCAAAAAAAGAATTTACTTCTAGATGATAAAGTTTTCACTTTGGATAGTCATCCAAATGATCGCACCTGTTACAAAATATTCATATGGACTAGTTTTATTAAAAACCAATTTAAGGCTGAGGTGAGTGGATTGCCTGAGCCCGCGGATTCGAGACCCGCCTGGGCAACTTGGTGAGACATCATCTCTACAATAAATCAAACAATTAGCCGGACGTGGTAGTGCATGTCTGTAGTTCCAGCTACTTGGAAGGCTGAGGTGGAAGGATTGCCGGAGCCCAGCAGGTCGAGGGTGCGGTGGCTGGGAGTGGCCATTGCACTCCAGTCTGGGCGACAGAGTGAGACTCCAACTCAAAAAAATAAAAAAAACAAAAAAACCAATTTAAGCCGGGCTCGGTGGCTCAACCTGTAATCCCAGCGCTTTGGGGGGCTGAGGTGAGTAGACTGCCTGAGCCCATGGGTTCGAGACCCACCTGGGCAACTTGGTGAGACCTCATCTCTACAATAAAATCAAAAATTAGCCGGGGGTGGGCCTGTAGTTCCAGCTACTTGGAAGGCTGAGGAGTAAGGATCGCTGGAGCCCAGCAAGTCAAGGCTGTGGTGGCTGGGAACGTGCCACTGCACTCCAGTCTGGGTGACAGAGTGAGACTCCAAAAAAGGAAAAAAAAACCAACTTAAAATTTCAGTGCTAACATTTAGGCTTTTAGCTTAGTACCCTTATTCAAGCAGGTTAACAGCATCACTCTCCTTAATAAACTTACATGTTCCTTGAATAATTTCTCCTGCATTTTGTTCTTGTTGAGAAAATAGTGCCGTGCCCATTCACCTGAAGTCAAACATTTGAAAGCTTTCTCCAAGTGTTCATCTTTCTTAAAACGTTCAATTACTTCCTTTAATTCTTCTTGCCTTCCTTTAATAGGCCGAAATCTGAAAGAAATCAAAACAGTAAGTTATCTGCCACAATGCTAGATGGGCCACTGATCCATCTTAATGAGATCTTGAGAAAGAGCTAATAGCCTAAAAATAGCCATGGTTATCAGAGCAAAAATCTAACAAAAGAGAACAATCAATCAATAATCCTGATTGTTACTATTCAAGTAATGTTGGTCACCTGGACATATAAGTCCTCTCTCTTGAAACTGCATGTGAATATATTCATTTCAGTGTTAATTTGTTAACTGAGAGATGAGTTGATGATTCAAACAAGAGCTGTCTGTTTCAAGCTTACTCTATTTCGGAAGGTACAAAATCAAAGACCCAGAATACAGTACTCCGACTGCGAGGCAGAATGACAAGAATTTTTTAAAACATGCAAAATCAAGCTGGAAGAATGCAAGGCAATGAACTGCAGAAGATGATGCAGACAAAATCATGCCATAAACAAAAGCCTTCTCCCTGTACACGGTGAGAAAAACCCCAAACTAGTATGCCAACAGGTCTTGCAATGCACCTTGATGTCTTAACCAGCCACGCCAAACTGCTCTTTAGTAGCTGCATCCGGAGAACAAGAAGCGTGCAAGAGTGTGATGCTGGCAGTGAAGTGGCTGTTAATGACGATGCAGAAAAGCGGTCGGGGCCGAACTGCAGAAGGCTTCTCCTGTCAGATCGGCCATGCAGACTCCAGGGCATCACACCATCCGGCAAGGGCTAACACAGAATACAGTCATGTCTGCACGAGACAGACTTGTGACCCCTTCATTCTAAAACTGTGATCTCAGCAAATCATGGGTACTATGATTAAAGGTACACAGATCTTAGTTTCAAAATTTCTTCTCATGTCAATTTTATGTGACTAATTTTCCCAAATAGTTTTTATTTTTAAAAGCAAAACTCCTGGTCGGGCACAGTGGCTAACACCTACAACCCAGCACTTTGGGAGGCCGAGGCGAGAGGATTGCCTGAGCCCACGGGTTTGAGACCAGCCCGGGCAACTTGGTGAGACTTTGTCTCTACAATAAAAAAATAACAAAATTAGTGGGGCATGGTGGCACATGCCTATAGTTCCAGCTACTTGGAAGGCTAAAGTGGAAGGATTGCCTGAACCCAGGGTGACAGAGTAAAACTCCCACTCAAAAACAACAACAACAGCCGGGTTCGGTGGCTCAACCTGTAATCCCGTGCCTTTGGGAGGCTGAGGTGAGTGGACTGCCTGAGCCCACGGGTTCGAGACCCGCCTGGGCAACTTGGCGAGACCTCATCTCTACAATAAATTAAAAAAACTAGCCGGGCGTGGTAGCGCACACCTGTAGTTCCAGTTACTTGGAAGGCTGAGGCGGAAGGATCGCCGGAGACCAGTGGGTCGAGACTGCAGTGGCCAGGAGCAACCACTGCACTCCAGTCTGGGCGACAGAGTGAAACTTCAACTCAAAACAAAACAAAACAAAAACAAACAAAAGTCAAATAAACAAAAAAACTTCAAAAGTTCCAACAGGAAAAGGAATCACAGATTGTTGTTCAAATAAAATACACTGTGAAAAAATAATGGCAGCTCAGAAGAAAAAAAATTGAACTATGACTGCACATCTCATAAACTTGAAAATGCTAAAATTGAGGAAAGATCTAACACAGACTCCAGCAAAGGAAGCATTCACCAGAATTTGTATTTCCTAGGTAAGCTATCACGAATGTATTCTTGATACTTCAGTAAGACTTTAAGCCACAATATTTGTTTATTAGGTGCTATGTATGTACACAGTCGCATGTAAAGTGCTATGAAAACTATAAGAGACAGAAGACATGGCTACTGCTCTCAGTGGAAAGCTTAATTGGGAATAAAAGACATATACATGCACCAAACAGTTAAACAAGGCATCAGTCCACAAATGCATGCCAATATGGTAAAAGCAGCATTGCTACAGCACCTAAAAAGATTAGCAGTTACAACCAAGGGACAAGGTTTATTTGGGAAGGGTTTAGGAAAAACACAACACTATAGGCAGGAAAGAATCACAAGGAAGGCAGAACGAGAGGAAATCTAAGCAGAGGAGCTTAGTGAGGCTGGATTCCAACAGTTGGCCAGAGTCAGCTACTAGCAATAGTAAAGGAAAGTACTAGAACCAGGAAGAGGGAGGACGTGGGTCCAGAACAGGTCTGGCCCTGTTTTCTGGACAGGAACTCCAGAACACTTCAGAAACATTCATGCACACTGACACCACTTAGGAATTTACTAGCTATGGACGCTAGTTTCAGTAACTCTGAACTTTTCCGACTATTAAAGCAGAACTAGCCTTGGAGTTCAAACACATCCTAGAGATAATCAAAGGAAGAATGAGTGAGGCTCTCTTTCCTTGTCCATTTTCAACCAACTAGTATACAAGCCTTCACAGGCAGATGAATACACGTCCTTTAAACTATTCAGAATGTCTTTAGGTTGTCAGAATACGGTGTTGAACAAAGGCCACTGAGGACTTTACACAAAAATGAAGTAATTTTCTATTAGTGTTCAACAGAAACGTACCCTCTCTCTTCTGAACCATAACCACTCTCAAATCTCCCAAGCAAACTGCATAAAGTGATCCTCATACTGTGGCACTTAAAACTAGGAAAAAGCGTGTAGATCCCCTAACAACAGCCCTATTGTCCCACCAGCAAGAAAAGTAAGGCCCAGCAAGGCCAAGACGTCTGCCAAGGACGCAGAGCTAATGATCGAAGGAGCCAGAGCTCACCCAGCTGAGGCCGTGCCAGCTCATCCCCCTATCCAGGAGCCCCTCCTTGTGTCTCCATCGCCTGGCACAGGAGAGCCCCCTCGTGTTACCTCCCGGTTAGGAGGGGTCTGATTTGTGTTTGCTGCTGAGTGCTGGCATGGGCCCAGTCAGAGACAGCTCTACCTGCCGTGATGACAAGGCACGAAAGGGACAGAAACACAAGTTTGTTTTCGCTTTTGTTTTTGGAGAAAGCTGGATTTACTGAAAGGGCAGAAGAGCTCCCAGTGTGGGAGGGGACTCAAGAGAGGTGCCCACGAGTTTTTAAATGTAGTATGTAGGGAGGCAAGAAAAACAGGGAGTTGGCATTCCCAAATAGTTCCCCCCCCCCCTTTACGCGAAATTTGCCACTTCAAATAAACCAAAATATTTCTTTTTCTCTCCCCATACTTGTGGTCAATGGCTAGCATGAGAGATAAAACACATGTCACTTACAATCATCTATTATTAAGAGGGGTAGAAAACAACATATGAAGTCATACTCCCACACACCTGTTCCCCACTCTTTCCAGAGACTGACTTCCCTGGCTCTCTTGCTACTGGGCTTTTCTGTCTCCAAACCCAAGACAGCACTGTGGCAACCAAGTAAAGTGAAGGTTTGGGTGAGCTGTACTATCGTGCCCTTCCCCGAGCACGTATAGCCAAGGGCTGACTGGGGGACGGTGCGAGGAGCAAAAACAGGAGAGAGGAAGAGAGAAACGCACAACATTTCATACATAAAATGAGACCAGGAGGCAACACACGAACACAGTCCCTGCTCTGAAGAGAGCGCAGCTGTAACTGACAGTTGGAGACGCAGAGCAGGAGTCCCGAAGCACCGCTCGCCGTCCTTCTGGACCTGAAAGCAAACAAGCACCAAGACCCACTTGGCTGAGTCTGGCCACCAGTGTGCTCAGCTAGTCCCGGGGAGTGACTCCTGGTCTGCTGACGAACGATTTCTCTTAAAATTACCCTGTTATGAGGTACAAGCGGTTTTTAAAAAAACATGACCATTACCGAGCTATTTTAAAAGGTTCGCAAAATGTTCCCAAACTCACATTTATGCTGGCACCTCGGATACTTAACATAAAAGAACATGATCAAGGCTGTAACCGGTTAGTTGACGTCTTAGTACCGTTCAGAAGCACGCTACCTACCTCACAGGGTTGTTGTGAGGAAAACTGTCAGATTTTGAAAAATGCCTTGAGCTCCTCGAAGGAAAGGCGCTATATAAATGCAAAAACAAACAACAATAAAAAAACTATTTGGATGACTTGTCATTTCTAAACACACTTACAATATTCGTTCTTGCAAAAATCCTTAAACTCTGGTATTTCAGAACTTTCTGAAGCCACAGGCTTGGTGGCACAAAAGCCAGGCTGCTAAAACGCCTTCCTTTCTGTGTGACACAGTCTTACTACTGATTGAATTAAACGGTTGATAAGAATTTCATTATGTAGTCCAGTCAAGCATCTAATTTTAAAGTGACTTCTATGTTCACATTCAAAGGTGGATGCGGATACGAACAACAGGTACATAAGTAAAATAACAATTACATGCTATGGCAGTGGAAGATGAGTACGGGCCAGCCAGGCTGTCGTTCAGGTCAGAAAACCAAGAGAAGCACCACAGAGGCGCCCTCAGATGACTCCTCAGGCACAAACACCCCTTCCCACCCAGCCCCTGGCTCGCCCGAGCCCACTGGGCTCCGTGAAGCCTCAGGGTCACATCACTTCCAGGGGAACAGTACTTAAAGCAGCCAGCCCTTCTCTGCAAAACGACCTGCATCCTCTCCCTGTTTACACTTCAGGGCCAACGACTCTATTCTCTTGCTAAGAGTTCAACGTTAATACCTAGAGAAGTCAATCACATCCAGATATTCCCCAATACACTGACATTACTAATTTGTTTACACTATTTCTAAGTATCCATGCTACAACTCTGACTTAAGTCCTTTTAGTAAATATAGAGATATAGTAAGATTAAAACACAAGTACTCAGAAGATAGCCAGTTTTGGAAATGCTTACATCAGCAAGCATCTACTGTTTCTAAACATTCTTCCTGGTGGGAAACTGAAAGAAGGAGAAGGCAGGCGGGCAAAAGGGTATAAAAAAGAGAAACTGAAAAGTGACAGCCAAATTACAGACACATAACCACTAACAAAGAGACCACTTTTACAAGTAACATGCAGACGGCTCAGACAATTACGATCCAAGCTCCACTGCATCTTCCAGTGGCTTCTTTTGCACCCAAGAGAGGGAAGTCCGTAAGTGAACAATTTAAGAAGTATTCACTGGTCATCTACTACACCAGTCAAATACTATGGGTTCTCCGTATTTTCTATAAAACAATATCTCTGAAAATTCCTTAAGTCAACATTCTGGTAAATTCTTGCTGAAAAGATGAAGATCTAGAAGGGATAGTTTTACTTTCAAGTAAATCCACAAAGATTGAATGAAAATATAAATCTTTCACTAAGATTAATAAGCTTCATTAATAAAATTTGTGTGAGCTGGGCTCGGTGGCTCAGTCTGTAATCCCGCGCTTTGGGAGGCTGAGGTGAGTAGATTGCCTGAGCCCACGGGTTTGAGATCCACCTGGGCAACTTGGCGAGACCTCATCTCTACAATAAAAAAAAAAAATTAGCTGGGTGTGGTAGCGCACGCCTGTAGTTCTAGCTACTTGGAAGGCTGAGGTGGAAGGATCGCTGGAGCCCAGCAGGTGGAGGCCGCGGTGGCCAGGAGCGGCCACTGCACTCCAGTCTGGGCGACGGAGTGAGACTCCAACTCAAAAATAAACAAATAAATAAATAAAATTTGTGTGTTGCTAAATGCCACCATACAAGAGAGTCTGCAAAAACACACGTGAACTGAACACTGTGGCAGGAAGAGGAGAGGACATCACCTGTACAGCCACCCTGGCCTGAAGGGCTGGCATAGCCTAGAAACCTGCACTCAACAGGAAGCAGGACCGTCCACACCACACAGGCTATTTCAGAAACTTCATGAATGAATTAAATGCTGCACTAAAAAAAAAAAAAAAAAAAAAGTGTTTTCTCCTGCAAGTTTAACTTGTTTAACCAGCTTTAATTTTAGATGCTTTAATTTCTATGGGGAATAAATTGTATGTACTGAATATATTTTAACTTAGGAGTCCTCAGATGTAGTGATATCTTGTTTGTTGGCTTGTTTCTTTCTTTTGGTGTTGGAGTCTCACTCTGTCGCCCAGGCTGGAGTACAGTGGCAGGCTCATGGCCACCGCAGCCTCAACCTGCTGGGTTCAGGTGATCCTTCCACCAAAGTCTTCCAAGGAACTGGAACCATAAGCACATACTACACCTGGCTGATTTTTAAAAATTTATCGAGGCCTCGCCAAGTTGCCTAGGCTGGTCTCGAAACCCTGGGCTCAAGCAATCCTCTCACCTCTGCCTCCCAAAGTGCTGGGATTATAGGCGTGAGCCACTGCGCCGTCAATAAGGAATTTTTATGTACTGATCACATCACAATGAAACTCCAAGGCTAGATGGCTTGGGACCTTGCTATTCCAAGTGTGGGTTGGGAGCTTGTTAGAAATGCAGAATCTCAGGTACCATTCCAAAGCTCCTGAATCAGGACCTGCACCTTCGTGAGATTTCCAGGTGACTCCCATGTCAACTCACTACGAGAAGCAGTGGTCTAGGTGGTCCTTTATAGGACACTGGAGTTTTTCCTATTGTAGATGTCAATAACAGGTAACCCCTCATCCTGACAGCATGGGGGCTTTGGAACACAGGAAGAGATTTCTCAAGTCACTAAAACTTCCACAGCAATTTTGATCTAACACTTTCTTTTTATTTTATTTGGGTAGGAGTCTCTTGTCGCCCAGGCTGAAGAGCAGCAGCCACTGCAGCCTCAACTGGCCGGGCTCAGGCGATCTTTCCGCCTCAGCCTTCCAAGTAGTTGGAACTATAGGTGCATGCTACTATGCCTGGCTTATTTTTTGATTTATTGTAAAGATTAGGTCTCACCAAGTTACCCAGGCTGTCTTGAATCCCTGAGCTTAGGCAATCCTCTTGCCTTGGCCTCCCAAAGAGCTGGGATTACAAGCTTGAGCTACTGAGCCTGGCGTTTGATCTAACACTTTCTAAGATGTTTTATATATGCTTTCATAGCTCAGTATACATGGCATAATCAATTCAACTTTCTTGAAAACCTCAGATTAAAATTCAGGGCATTTAGGGTGACAGCCTGAACGCTACTAGACTACTATACCAGGCAGTGATTCATACATTCACATTTCTTAACTCAGCAAAACAAAACAAAACAAAGCAAAACAAAAACGGAGGGAGCTACAGGGTGACTTCAAAGCTACTGGAATCTTCTAGGAGAATTAGCACTGGTCTCGTGTTCAAGGGGAAATAAAGGGCAATGGATTAAAATAATGCAAACTAGGCCTTAGTCTGACATCAGGACATTCAATCTTGCTGACTTTCCAGAGAACAGCCAGCCCTCTAACAGGGAGCTATTTAAATAATCTCCCAACTGCATCCCAACGTCTCACACTTCATTTTACCATGTAAAGATATGTAACAGAAAATTACATGAAAATACCAAAGGCACATTTGCACCTGAATTACTTCCTTTGGACTTAGAATATAACTGATAAGTGAAAAAAATAGCACCTTAACTCCAGCAAGGGATACAATTCAAAAGCGACTAAAAAGAACACGAAGGCTTTCCTCCAATCATCTTACTCACCAATTCCGACCCCCTCCCACTAACGACCAGTGACCACCCGCTGGTTACCAAGCTCCCCTGAGGTGCCAATGACACGGGCTACGAAGCCCCAGTGCCTCGTAGCCCCAGTGCCGGTGTGGCAGAGATGAGTAATAGGCCCAGAGCTCACGCCTCTCTACTATACCCAGAAACCCTCTGCTATGGACGTCAAGAGACAGGACAAGCTGCAAAGCTCTGACCTCCTGTGTGGTGGCAGAAATAAGTACGAGATGATCTAATGGCCTTTTTTGAGGGAAAAATGACATGGATGACATTTCAGAGAATTAAAGAGACAGAGACCTCAGCTACCAAAAGGACAGCAGACTTCAAGAGTAATGCAATAACATTTTACACATATAGCATTTGATACTTTGTAAAACACATACCTATTTTCTTACCTGCATACTGAGTATAAACATATCTTTAAAAATAGTCACTTATAACAATTAGCTGAATCTCAAAGATTCAACATGACAAAATTCCCCATGTATACAGTAGCGATTATTTAAAAGAAAAAAAGTCTTTAATAAAATCATGAAAAAAGGGATGCAGCCTACTTTAAGCAGGAAATAACCACACATTTTCAAGGTACAGGATGCTTGACCAACGTTTCTTTTAGCTAAGATAATTATCATTTAAAATAGCATATAAAGATGCTCCTCCAGCTTACATTTTAATAGAAATGTTCTGAGGGAAAATAAGAACACAGAATTAGAACTGACACGACTCTTAGAGGTTCTGCTCGTTTCTTGGCTCACATACAGAAAACCCTTCTGTAGCAAAGAACTTTCCTTTAATGTCATTTTAAATTTTGAGCAAAGGCAAAATTAGTCATCTATTTTCTTAAATTCGACAACATCATCTGGCTCCATTCAGGATAAAGACTTGGAATTACCTAGTATTCATCTTGTGTGTTTGGAAACCTAAATAGGGATCAAGAACCAAGCTGGTTGCTAGGTCGTCATTTTCACAGAGCTCCTTGGCGGACATCCCAGAAGATGGCACATAGCGACTCTGCCCTTCGAATCCTGAGTTGCCATTACCTGCAAAAAGCAGAAGAAAGGAAAATAACTCCAACTGAAAACTACTGAAATCTATCTTAAAAATCTTTAGCCTCACTGTCCATCAAACTAGTGATCAAGACTTTAAAAACGACTTACTTCAACCAGTTTTAGTAATTCAGAAGAGAAGTGAGTACCCTCTGCATAAACAGGAAACCAAATGCAATGAACTACCTCAATAACGGGAGTATTTTGGTTAGCAGAGAACATCAGGTTCCCAAGAATGGGGTCCAGGTAGCTGGGAGCATCTTTGGTTCCGATGCTGTACTCTCCCCTCCCTCCAAGGAACACTGAGAAGCGGATGGGAGGATGGTCCTTATTTTAACAAGACAGCATACAGGGCCGTTACAGATGGGGCTGGGCGAGAAGAAAACAAGAGGAACACAAGAACGTTTCGGCAGGAAGTGGCGGAACTGCAGACCCCAGAACCAAAAGGAATCTTGAGGAGTTAAGCTCAGCTTCCTGCCTTTGAGCAGATGAGTGGTTATTATCCCCACTAGGCAGGCAGTGGAGGCCCAGAGGTTAAGAAACCTGTCTATGATTTCAGAGCTGGGTCGCAGAGGTAGGGAAAGAAGTAGAGAGAGAAGGATAGGCCTATCTCTAACTGACCTTTGCCCGAAACAATTTTGAATGAATGAGTAAAAATAGGGACTGAAATATTTAACTGAAATAATTGGGTTTAACTCTGGAAGAAAAGCAACGTAAGAAGGAAAAGGCCAAATTCATCTGGATGAGGTTTCAGCACAGATGATTAAGTCTGATGTAGATACATCACTGACACTCTTTTCATGGAATCAGCACATAAAATTTACAGAGGACAACAGTAGTGTAGCTTTCCGGCTCTCAAAATCAAAACTTGGAAGAATGAGAGGCACAGAGTTATAATCTTCTTTCCATTCACTCTTTCACAAAACAAAATAAACCTTACAATGTAAGTTCCTGCCAAGGGTAGATATGTGCTTCTGCAATCAAATTATTTGCATGTAGGTAGGTGAAAAGCTATCAAGGTTGGTACATCTTCTATAACCACTTTATAGAAATAAAATTCACCCACTTAAAGTGTACAATTCAATGGTTTTTAACATACCCAGAGTTGTTCCACTTTCACCCCTAAAAGAAGCCCTGCATTCTGCATTCACTCGCGGGCCCTGCTTCTCTTCCCTGCAGCACAGCCCTGAAGCCATGCATCCACTTTCTGTCTCCGTGGATTTGCCTATTCTGGAAATTTCATATGGATAAAATCGTACAGTATGTGCCCTTCTGCGATTGGCTCCTTTCAATTCACATAACATTTCAGGTTCATCTGTGCGTACCATGCACTAGTACTTCACAGCTCATTGTGGCCAAAGAACATCCCCTCGTGTGGATACACACCATGTTCTGCTTATTCATTCATCTGTCGGCGGACCTCTGAGCTGTTTCCACTTTCTAGCTATTACGAATAATGCTGCCATGAACACTTGTGTCAAAGTTATGGTGCATACATACATATTCAATTATCTTAGATATATACCCAGGAGTGGAATTGCTGGGTTATGTGGTAACTCGAGGTTTAGCTGCTGAGGAACTGCCAGACTGCTTATTAAAGTAGCTGTACCAGTCTACATGCCCACCAGCAGTGTATGAGCATTCCAAATTCTCCATATCCTCGTCAATGCTTCTTTTTTGGTTTTTTTTTTGAGTTGGAGTCTCACTCTGTCACCCAGACTGGAGTGTAGTGCCCGTTCCCAGCCACCGCAGCCTCAACCTGCTGGACTCCGGCGATCCTTCCGCCTCAGCCTTCCAAGTAGCCGGAACTACAGGCGCAGGCTACCACGCCTGGCTAATTTTTGATTTATTGTAGAGATGAGGTCTCGCCAAGTTGCCCAGGTGGGTCGCGAACATCAATGCTTCTTATCATCTGCCTTTTTATTCTAGACATCCTAGTGGTTGGGAAGTGACATCTTGAGGTTTTGATTTCTACTCCCCGATGACCACTGATGCTGGACATCTTTTCATGTGCTTACTAGCCGTTTGTATATCTCTGAAGAAATGTCTGTCTATTCAGACCTTTTGCTTATTTTAAAACTGGATTTTGTCTTCCACTACTGACTTGTAACAGGTCTTTATATATTCTGGACACCAGTCCCTTATCAGATGGATGATATAAAAATATTTTCTCCCATTCTGTGGGTTGTCTTTTTGTGTTAATGGTCCCTTAAAGCACAAAAGTTTGCAATTTTTTATTTTTAAATTTTATTTTGGAAGCAGTCTCATTATGTTGCCCAGGCTGGATTCAGACTCTCAGGCTCAAGTGATACTTCTGCCTCAGCCGCCCGAGTTAGCTGGGGCCTACAGGCACTTGCCACTATGCCTGGCAAAAAGTTTGCAATTTTTATGAATTCCCATTTAGCTATTTTGTGGTGGTTCTTCCTTGTGTATTTAGTGTCATGATCAAGAAACTACTGCCTAACAAAGTCAGCGAAATGTATGCCTATGTTTTCTTCTAGGAGTTTTACAGGCTTTGCCATCACATTTAGGTCTTTGAGACGGATTTGACTTCATTCTTTTCTATGTGGATATCCAATTGTCCTAGCACCATTTGTTGAAAAGACTTCCTTCCCCACTGAATTTTCTTGGTACTTGTGTCAGGAATCAACTGATCGAAACGTGAGGATTTATTTCTGGACCTTCAATTCTATTTTGTGGATCTCCATGTCTATTTACATGCCAGTCATCACTGTCTTGAATGCCATATTTTTGTAGTAAGTTTGGAAGTCAGGAAGTATGAGTTCTCCAACTTGGTTGTTTTCTAAGATTGTTCTGGCTATTCTGGGTCCCTTAAAATTTCTACGAAAATTTTAGAATCAGCTTGTCATTTTCCACAAAGAAGACAGTTGGGATTTTGGTAGGGATTGTGCTGAATCTGGAGATTAATGGAGGAGTATTGCCAACTTAACAATATTAAGTCTTCCAATCAATAAACATGAGACATCTTTATATTTGTTTAGGTCTTCTTTTATTTCCTTCAACAATGTTTTGTAGTTTTCCAAGTGGAATTTTTGTACTTCTTTTGTAAAAATAAATTTTTTTTAGTCATTCCACTGTAGAGATTGTTTCCTTAATTTCCTCTCTGGGTTGTTCATTGCAAGGGTATAAAAATATAACTAATTTTTGTATACTAATCTTGTATCCTGCAACTTCATTGAACTCGTTTATTAATTCTAATACAAGTGGAGTATCCTTAATCTGAAAACGTGGAATCTGAAACTTTTGCATGCTGACATAACACCCAAGAAAAGTGATCCCTGGAGCATTCTGGATTTTCAGATTAAGGATGCTGAGCTGATAACTACAGCTGACCCTCAAACATGGGCTTGAACTGCTCGGGCCCACTTCTATGTGCATTTTCCTCTGCCTCTGCCATACCTGAGACAGCAAGACCAACCCCTCGTCTTCCTCGTCGTCTACTCAGTGTGAAGACCACAAGGATGAAGACCTCTGTGAAGACCCACTACCACTTAAGGAGTCACAAATATATTTTCTCTTATGATTTTCTTAGTAACATTGTATTTTCTCTAGCTTTATTGTGAGAATACAGTATACAATATGTATAATATACAAAATGTGTGTGTGTGTGTGTGTGTGTGTGTGTGTGTTTTATAAAGATGGTTTACAGTGTTAAGATAGGACAGTATTAAGCTGTCCTATCTTTTGTTGAAAGTGAAGGACTGACGTCTCCAAATTATTGCTCAATTGTCTGTTTTTCCCCTTCAGTTTCGGCAGTCCGGCTCCACGTACTTGAGGCTCTGATGCTAGATGAGGTGACTGCATTTCATCTAAGATGAAGCACTGCCTGGCGCCCTCCAGTTTTCTTCATCATTGGCTCTTCGGGTACCATTCTTGCCCAGTCACGTTCAAGGTGATGCTCTCATCGCCACGTTCTGGATTTTCCCAACCTATCTTTCTGTTTCTACATGCTTGGTAAAGCACAGCCCTCATAACAGCCCTTTTCTAGTCTGTTGTGGATCTCCAGCAATGAAGCTACTCATCAAAACCTCTTTGCACTATGCTGCACCCAAGGAGGCCAACAGCATCTGATGAAAAACTTAAGAGACATCTTGTCTACGGATCAGAACCAACACCACCAACGTGGTCACCACATTTCTCAATTCCTCAAGTTCCCGCCAAAAACTAAGGAGTGGGACAGGACAAAGGTGCATGCTGACAGCAACCTCAGCAGTGAGCCGGAGAGGACAGTCACACAGAGGACAGCCCATTCAGCCTTGAGTTCTTTCCTATGTTTATCCCAAGCAGGAATTCTGTCTAGTTTTCTACTTGATCTGATAGGGCAAGATTAAGGGTTGCCTGAGTCCAATGAATAGTATAAACTCCAACAGGCAAGAAGGAAACCAGTCAGAACTGGTGCAATCTATCTGAAACTGTAGGAAACTCCAGGCCAATCCAACCACTGGGAATAAGGCCAATTCCAATACGAACTAAGGGTATTCAACAGTGGCTGGGATTAATGCTAGAAAAAGCAGAACTGAAAAAGCTGTCTTCCTCAACATGGGCGCATGCTTTTGGACAACCTATTGGGTGCAGCCTGCCTAGTCAGGCATACACTTACTCTTAGAGGGACTATGAAATATGCACCAAACCTACAATCTCCTGAGCTGTCAAAAAGCAGCCTCATTCCCACCAAGAGACATAGGGTAAAAAAGCAACTTGTCAGCAATGCTTCACTGTCAGGATAAACAACTGCTTACCCTGTATACGTAAGAATAAACAGCTATGATTTGTGAAGCTGCCCTAAAGCAGTCGGTTTTATCTATTCTCCTGGCTACTTACATAAATCAGGGTTGACTTTATTATCATATTCCTTCAAGAAACATTTATGGAAGTCAGCAAAGAAGTACATACTTACATCTATAAGAGATACAGTTTAAACCTTTTAAGAAATTCAACAGCAGTATTTTTAAAAATTTTTATGAAACAGATCAACCATTCAGGTATAAATTCTACAAAATATAATGAAAGTTATGAATAGCAAGGCATGATTAAGAGAATTATATTAAGCATTAAACTTAAGTTTTACATACTGTTTGATGAGACATAACTTTGAGAGTACAAAAACTATACTGTTAGCTATGAAAATGTAAAAAATCGTTTCAGAGACAAAAAGAAAACAGAACACACATTACAAGCTGAAAGAATCACTGCCCCACACCACAATCAAAACAGTGACAGTTGAAGCGTGTACATACATCTGCTCGACCTCCTCTCGACTGCGCTTTTGCCAGCCTTCAGGGTGTCCTTCCCCGTGTGCTGTAATTTGGATTGATTCTGCTGATGGTCATTAGACAACTTGCCTCCATTTCTCCTGCCATTCACCACCATGTTCTTGGATTCTCCCAACCACTTCATACCCACAGACAGCCTGACCCAGGTGCATTTAGTCACTCTCTTCAAATAGCTTAGAGAATAATTTCAATGTTCTCTCCTAACAGAAACAAAATATGAAAAACAAAACAAAATGGGGAGGTAAATACACGAGAGACCATGCTAAACAGACCCTTGAGAAAGATACACAATATTAAGTACAGTCATGTGCCGCATAACCAGGTTTCGGTCGACAACGGACCTCGTGCGTAGGGTGGTGCCATGAGATTAAACGGAGCTGCGAGTCCTGCTTAGTATGCACGAATCACGCTTCCTATGGTCGTTTTCGAGGACATGCCTTCAACCTAATGAAACGGTCCCAGGCAGGCCCTTCAGGAGGGGCGTGTTCCAGAAGGCACTGCTATCACAGGAGATGACAGCTCCACAGAGGTTATGCCCCTGAAGATACTCCGGCTGGACAAGACGTAGAAGCGGAAGACGGTGACAGTGACGATCCTGACCCGGTGTAGGCCAAGGCGAATGTGTGTAGCTGGGCCTTATTTTCAACAAAAAAGAGGTGGAAGGATCGCCGGAGCCCAGCAGGTCGAGGCTGCGGTGGCCGGGAGCGGCCACTGCACTCCAGCCTGGGCGACAGAGTGAGACTCCAACTCAAAAAAAAAAAAAAAATTTAACTAGATAAAAGCTTATAGAAAAAGCTATAAAGAATATATTTTTGTAAAGTTGTACAATATGCTTAAGCGCTATTACAAGAGAGCCAAAAATTTTAAAAAGTTAAAGCTTATAAAGTAAAAAAGGTTAGAGTAAGCTCAAGTTAATTAATGAAGAAAGAAAATATTTTAAAATAAATTTAGTGGCCGGCATGGTGGCTCATGCCTATAATCCCAGCACTTTGAGAGGCCGAGGTGGGCGGGTCATTTGAGCCAGGAGTGGGAGACCAGCCTGAGCAACATACTGAAACCTCGTCTCTGCACAAGATAAGAAAACTGACCAGGCGTGGTGGTGTGTGCCTGTAGCCCCAGCTACTCGGGATGCCGAGGTGGAAGGATCGCCTGAGCCCAGGAGGTCAGTGCTGTGGTGAGCCACGATCATGCCACTGCACTCCTGCCTGGGCTATGGAGCGGGACTCTTGGTTCAAAATAAGTAAATAAAATTCAGTGTAGCCTGAGGGTACCGTGTCTACAGTCATGTCCAGCAATGTCCTAGACCTCCACATGCACTTCCCACACACTCACAACGTCCACTCCTAGGTGCACCATTTTTGATCTCATGTTCAGTGTTTTTACTGTACCTTTTCTATGTTTAGACGTGTTCACACACACGACTTACCATTGTGTTACAAATGCTTGTAGCGGCCTAGGGCAACACGCACGGTGTGTGTGGCAGGCTGCACCGCTAGGTTTGCCTGTGTAAGTGCCCTCCGTTAAGCACACATGACGACAAAATCGCCTCATGTCGCATTTCACAGAACACATCCTTGCTGCTAAGCGATGCGTGTCTGTAATTTAGGAATGGGTGTCTCCACTCCTTAAAGACAATCTGGGCTCTCCCCCGCCAGATGATGCATGCTCAGGACCGCAGTGCCTGCAGACCGGCCAGAATGCTGACCACGCGAGGCGCGGACTCACGCGGACCTGCTCGTTGCGGGTGCTCAACGAGCATCTATCTTTCAATCACCAGAAAGAATCATCTCTGCTCCGTAAAATGCTGGCATCTAGCTGTCACTCCAGAATCTGCTCCAACTACATATGGTGGTCATGTTCTATGAACTCTGTGAGTTAACTACAAGGAAGTTACTCATCTCCTTTGTCCCAAGGAGACAAGGAAACTTAAGAAAAGACATCTATGCTAAGCTTTACCCACCACAGCAACTGCTGTGCTAGCTGCTCCTTACTTGTGGCACAAAGAAACCTACAAACAAAATGTAACGGACAAGAAAGAATAAGGAAAAAAAGGACTTCACATCTTTTTGTTGCTGTTAGTTTGAACTCACTGTTCAAGAATTTAAGGGAGGCATATTCAAGTATGAAAGCTCTGACCACCCGGAAACATTGCCATATCACTCCTTTGATTCCAATGGCAACAAAATTGAGGGGTTACTTGGTAATATGGAGGTATCCCTCACTATCTGAATTTTATTTAACTGAATTTGGGAACTCAATCATTTCAGTGGGGGATACTTGTAACTTACAAGGATTTCTAGAAATGACAGTATTACAGATTACATTTGTTGCTAATGGAATGGGAAAAAGAATGTCGATGATACCACCTTATTACTGAATTATGCTTTCGTATACATCAGACTAAAAAGGCCCTGAGAAAGCACAAAAATACAGAACTTCAGAGCCAAAGGGACTTTTGGATCACTAGTACAAATCCTCCCATGAGCTTATGAAATGGAGGCCGCAAGCCCAGTGACACACAGCCAGCCAGCAGCAGGCTCACAGGTGGAACACAGCACCGCTGTCCAAGGTCTGGCAACTGACCAGACAAGGGTGGGTTGCCTTTCCTTTTCACAAACATACCGAAAATTACAAATGACAGATTACTCTGGAGTACTCAGAAATGCATGCTGGCCATACGCAGTGCCTCAAGCCTGTAATCCCAGCACTTTGGGAGGCCGAAGTGAGGGGACTGCCTGAGCCCACGGGTTCGAGACCAGTCTGGACAACTTGGTGAGACTTCATCTCTACAATAAATCAAAAAATTAGCCGGGTATGATAGCACGCGCCTGTATTTCCGGCTACTTTCCAAGTGGAAGTGGCAGAGGTGGAAGGATCACCGGAGCTCAGCAGGTCAAGGCTGCGGTGGCCATGAGTGTGCCACTGCACTCCAGCCTGGGCAAGAGTGAGACTCCAACTCAAATGAAAAGAAATGCATGCCTAGCCAAGCCTTTAATGATACCCAACACAATCACAAAACGTTAAGTTTTTCATAACCTCAGGTCTCTTTCACGTCACAGGTTTATTTGTGTGAGTTCAAGGTAGAGTTTAAGACATGTGTGAGCCGAGCTCGGTAGTTCAGCCTGTAATCCCGTGCTTTTGGAGGCTGAGGTGAGTGGATTGCCTGAGCCTACGGGTTCGAGACTGGCCTGGGCAACGTGGCGAGACCTCATCTCTACAATAAATCAAAAAAATCAGCCAGGCGTGGTAGCGCGTGCCTGTAGTTCCAGCTACTCGGAAGGCTGAGGTGGAAGGATCGCCGGAGCCCAGCAGGTCGAGGCTGTGGTGGCCGGGAGCATGCCACTGCCCTCCAGTCTGGGCGACAGAGTGAGACTCCAACCCAAAAAAAAAAAAAATAAAAGACACACGCGTGAGTGGAAAGCTGAGGGGAAAGGTAAAAGCCTCTGGCTGATGCCCAGGATACCTTTACAACTGCTCTCTGATGCCTATTCCTCCTGGTGCCTTCACTGCTTAACTTCAGGTCGCTTTCAACTTGAGCACACCGGTCTTCTGAGTCTTCCTGGGGTTGGACCACACCCAGGGCAGTGCTGCTGCGTCGGCAGGAAAGGGCCAGGAAACCAGGATGCATCCGTTACAAGCTAAGGATGCCTCAGGGATTAAAAGACATCAAGTTCAACCGAAGACCCGTTATGCTCATCAAATACCCTGCTTACACCTGGGAGAAGAGGCACAGAGCTCAAGGGCAGGACACTTCTGGGCAGGGGACCCATGAAGCTTGGACAAAGGGCAACGTGCCGTGGCCTCTCGCACCTTCTGGCTGCCTGGAGGACCAGCCCCTCATCTTTTCGTCGCTAATTCCTCTGAGTCCCAATCACATCCTCTAGGAAGGCTTCCTGAACCCTCACTGGCAAACCCCATGCAGATTTCTACCTCAGAGCTTAGGTGAAAGCCCGTCCTCAATTAACTGAGGGGCTCCAGGTCAGAGTGTTTTCTTCTCTCTGACCCCAGGATCTAGGGCACAGTAGACTAAGGCACTCAACTGACAAAGGAATAAATAAATGGGGCTGTGGTCTAAAGCACGTCACAGGAACTGCGTCTCTACATTTTTTTTTGAGTTGGGAGTCTCCTCTTGTCACCCAGGCTGAAGTGCAGTGGCATGCTCACGGCCACAGCATTGACCTGCTGGGCTCCGGCGATCCTTCCGCCTCAGCCTTCCAAGTAGCTGGAACTACAGACCCATGCCACCACACCCGGCTAGTTTTTGTGATATATTGTAGAGTCGAAGTCTCACCAAGTTGCACAATCTGGTCTCGAACCCTCAGGGCTCAGGCAATCCTCTTGCTTCGGCCCCACAAAGTGCTGGGATTCCAGGCTGAGCCACTGCGCCCAGCCTACAACTTTTTAAAACTTGAAAATGAAGTGACTGCCTGCCCCCTCCAAATCCTCTTTCTCCAGTCGTACCTGGTGCTAAAGACAGCGTGAGAAGCTCCATGCATGTACCGGGACAAACACGGCAGTAGCTACGGCTGCGTCCACCACTCACCTCCCTGTCACCTGCTGGCAGGCTTTCGGGCTTAGCCCTAGTTCTTCGCCTCCAGAGAAGAAGAACAAAAAGTGCTGTGGCCCTTCGAAAACCCACCCATCGATGTCTACGCTAACACGCAACCTACGGATAATGACCACAGAACGTGGATTTCAGTTTCTTGAGCGGCCTGACAGTCCTCCTGATGAGATATCAAGTGTGCCCACATCTTTAAAAGAAAAAAAAAAAACAGAGAAAAAAGATATCGAGTGTAACTAAGTGGAACCAAAAAGAAACATACGGACTAGAAAGACTCTCCACAGAGAACCCTTCCATCCCAACCAAGATTCCCACTCGAAATAAAAAGCAGAGACTGGGGCGCAACCCAGCAGTCCCCACCTTTCTGGCACCAGGGCCGGCTTGTGGAAGACAATTTTCCACAGGCGGGGGGGGGATGGGGGCATCGGGCTTTATTCTCATCCAGAGTGTGCAACTGAGATCCTTCGCATGAGCAGTTCACAATCGGGTTTGCGCGCCCATGAGAGTCTAAGGCCGCAGCTGATCTGACATGAGGCGGAGCTCTGCTCACCTCCGCCTACCTCCTGCTGTGTGGCCTGGTTCCTGACAGGTCACAGCCTGGTACGTGGCTTGATACACAGCCCAGAGGTTGGGGGCCCCTGTTGTAAAAGACCACCCGGTGACGCAAGTTCCAGTGTGAGAACTATTGCCAACATTTTCTTAAAAATACGGAATAAAAATTTTAATTTGAGGAAATTTTATCTACCAACCAAATCTTGCTTTGAGAATTAGAAAAAGTTAATCATTGAATCGTTTTACCACTAGCACATCTCAGCCCAGTTCATGGAACACACTCTGATTTTTACGAAGCTTAAACTACCTATGGGTTAATGATCCAAACTGGAACAAATCTGTGACCGAGGGTCTCACTTAAAATGTGGTCAAGTGGTATTATCTGAACGAAACGTACACCTCAGAGCAACCAGCACTCTGTTGGTCAAAGGACACGGCGAATTTCCCTGGTATGAACATACTGCACATCTCCAGACACAGTCTAGCAGAGGCTGACACGCTCCACACACCCGTAAATGACAGCTGTCAGCAAGGCAAAAGACTTTACTTAAGCTCACAAATAAAAATTTTGTAAAAGCAGTTTTTTTTTTTGAGTTGGAGTCTCACTCTGTCGCCAGGCAGCCTCTTGGAAAAAATAAAGCCGTATACAGGGGCAGGAAGTGCTTCAGGTGGGCAGGACAGTGGCTGTTTCCTACGCGGCAAGGGAAGTGAGGGAGGGCAAGGCTGCACCCCGGACTAGAGCGCTCCAGGTAAAGGGAGCATGAGCACAAAGCCCAAGGGCCAGGACGGCTGGAGCAGACAAGGGGCAGAGAGGGCCAGGACGAAGCTAGAGAGGCCGCCGGGAGGAGGAAGGGCTCCATAGCCACTGGCAAGACCTGGGCATTTACTCCCTGTGAGATGGAAAGCAAGGAGGGCCACGGCCACAGTGCTAAAGGGCCGTGCTGGCAGCCCGCTTCATGGAGACTGCTCACAAGGGGACACCCTGTCACCGAGCAGTTCTAAACGGTGCTCTTCATGAATCCTGGCAATGAGAGAACATAGGAGACGAGTTAATTGACCACTGCAGTCAACTAGAGGAGAACCAGGGGCTTGCAGCAGCAGAGGTGGAAAGACGTGGTCAGTTTCGGGACCTTTTTGGAAGCTTTTGAGGGTATCAGTACTTGTGGACAAGAAGGAGGTGGGTGGGAGGAAAAAGGACTCAAGTACGCCCCCAAGTGGAAGAATGGAATGCCTAACAGGGTGGCGACAGAGACTACAGGAAGACCAGGCTTTGGCAGGGGCTGGGTGTGAGATTTGGTTTGGGTCGTTTCTGAAACGCTCGTCAGAGATCTGCATGGAGCAGGCAGCTGGATACAAGGGTCTGGGGTCCAGGAATAGGCTGGAGAGAAAAATCTGGAGTCAGAGTATCAGTGCTGTTTCAAGTCGTGGGACCAGATGGACTCACACAGGTGTGAGTACAGATCAAAGAAGTCCAAGGACTGAGGCGGGCACTCTGACATCCAGAGGTCAAGAGGAGGAGAAAGCAGCCCAGGACAATAAAAAGGAGGAATAAATAATAAAAATATAACAAAAGGCAAGGAAGGAGGACAGCCAAGAACAAACCCAGGAATGAAGCTTTGAGACGGAGTGATCAACTTGGGCGAAAGGCCATAGATGCCCAGAAAGCCCATTTCTTTCTCTTATGAGTCTCAGCGCATGGAAAGGCTGGGCTACTGACTATCTGTGAGCCTGGCTCAGAACTGACAGAGAACTAAAACGCACATGATGTCTTTAACCATGCACTTGTGAGAAAGACGGGGCAGGGGGAGACTGCTTAAGTCTTAAGACACAGAAGGCAGGGGGGACTAAGAGGAATAGAATTTAAAAAGCAGAAGTTTCACATGCCAGAAAAGAGGCATGTAAATTAAATTAAATTCAGCATATGGGAAACTATGGAATAGGTTAGTTATAGGATCTGTGCTAAAGTTTTGTTTGTTTTTCTGAGTCAGTCTCTCTCTGTTGGCCACGCTGGAGTGCCCTGGCACGATCATGACGATCATGGCTCATGGCCGCCTCAACCTCCGGGCTCAGACAATCCTTACATCTCACCATCCCGAGTAGCTGGAATATAGGCATGTGCCACCCCGCCTGGCTAACTTTTTTTTTGTAGAGGCAAGGTTTCATCACATTGCCCAGTCTGGTCTCAAACTCCTGAGCTCAAGTGAAACTCCTGCCTTGGCCTTCCAAAGTGCTAGGATTACAAGTGTAAGCCACTGCCCTTGGCCTGTGTTAAATTTTTTTTTTTTTTTTTTGCTAACAGGTTAATTTCGGGATTGGAGTAATATAAGTCTGAAGGTGAGATTGGGGTGGAGTTCCTGACAGCTGCTATGCTGTCCCTCTGCTTTTGTTCCCTCTGCTTTTGTGAGTGTTCACAAAAATGACGCAACAGGCACTAGGGAAATACAGCTGTGATCACGTTCCAAGACAGGCAGCAGCACTTTCCTGAGACCCACCCAGCACTCAACATGAGGGAAGAAGCCAACAGGTAGAAGATACCAGCACCAAACACAAGGTCAGAAAAAGTGCGAGAAAGCCAAAGCATATTTAAAGGGGAAACGAGGGCAACTCCCTAGAGTCCCCTTGCTTTTCTGTCCTCTCAATAAATCCTGCTTAAAAAGGGCGGGGGCAGGCTCAGTGGCTCAGCCTGTAATCCCACACTTTGGGAGGCTGAGGTGAATGGACTGCCTGAGCCCGCGGGTTCGAGACCCGCCTGGGCAACTTGGCGAGACCTCATCTCTACAATAAATCAAAAAAATCAGCCAGGCGTGGTAGTGTGCACCTGTAGTTCCAGCTACTTGGAAGGCAAAGGCGGAAGGATCGCCGGAGCCCAGCAGGTCGAGGCTGCAGTGGCCAGGAGCGGCCACTGCACTCCTGACTGGGTGACAGAGTAAGACTCCAACTCAAAAAAAACCAAAAAAATGAGGGGAAATGACCTCAGTAAATATTTAAAGAGGAAACGCCTAAGCATACTATAATGCCACTGAGGTGAAATGCACTACCAGGACGCCTTCTGAATCACCAACACCTGGCAGAAGAAGACTTACAGCTTGTGCCCAGTCTGAGAGGTCTGGCTCCAGTCCTTTTTTACTTACAGAAGTGTTTTGCTTAGTATCCTAAACACAAACTAGATTTTATTTTATTTTTTAAAATTTTTAAATTTTTTTGAGTTGGAGTCTCACACCGTAGCCCAGACTAGAGTGCAGTGGCCACTCCCGGCCACCGTAGCCTCAACCTGCTGGGCTCCAGCGATCCTTCTGCTTCAGCCTTCCGAGTAGCCGGAATTACAGGCACGCGGTACCATGCCCGGCTGATTTTTTGATTTATTGTAGAGATGAGGTCTCACCAAGTTGCCCAGGCGGGTCTCAAACCCGCGGGCTCAGGTAATCCACTCACCTCAGCCTCCCAAAGCGCGGGATTACAGATGGATCCACCAAGCCCGGCTACAAACCAGATTTTAATAAAAAATCTGTCAGAAAGTAAAAGCATCGATTCTGAATGACTGTCAAATTTTAACATAATTCCCATGACATTACCAAGAATTCTCCAGCCAGTTTACAAGTCAAACTTGTCTGCAGACAGTCTATTTTAGAGAAATTATCCCATGGCAGGGAAAGAATCCCCACGTGGTTGAAAAAGAAAAATTAGCACACATTTTTTAAAAAAGCAAGTTCTAGCCTTTTGGAGAACTTCAGGAAATCTTTATTCAGAAAACCGGAGAAAACATTTTTCAAATGATTCAGCTATAACCCAGTCAGAAAACAATTCAATACACCAGCTGGTTATCGCTAGAGAATGAGATTACAAGCATTTTTACCTGGTACATGTTCAACTTTTCAAAGTAAACGTGTTACTTTTGTAATAAAAAATTAAAGATATTTGTACCAAGGAAAAAAAAGCAGGTGGCAGCTTCCTCCCCTGGCATCCGCCCAACCCCGCACCTCCAGCCCCACAGATGTCCTTGTTACACGTGAGCCTCTCCCGCTCCTCACCAAGGTGCTCATGGCAAACATGCTCACCTCTAGTGTAATTACTAGCTAACACCTGCCTGCCCTACCAGCTAGGGTGTAGCCAGCTAGGACACACCAGCAGGAAGCCGACACCGGTCCCTTCCTATCATGCCCCTTTCATGCTCAAGCCCAACTCTGAAATCACAAAAGGACTCTACACTGTATCAAAGAATCCACACTCTGTCTTTAGCAAGGGTCATTCCAAATCCATGTGCAATCATACACACAGTGTCCAAGGCTCCAGCAGCGAGCCAGCCAACAGAAGACGCCTGCAAAACTCAGAAGCATCTGTGATCAGTACCCCATCCCAACGCAAGAACGCAGTTTGACGATGCAGCTGGTAGGAACTACCAGGAAACTACCAGGAACTCATGGTCGTGCCCGTAACCTTGAAACCCACTCCCACAAACACAGCCTCCCTGGAGAAGCTAGATGGCTGGTCAGAGTACTTCAACAGGTGCTAGCGCGGCGAACAGAGAAAAGCCTTGGGGATTTCTGTTTCTTGAATTCACAAGTATGCCTTTATCCGAAGCAGAGCTGTCACTTTAAGACTGGAGCAGTCACGCCAATTCAAGCGCTAACCAGGTATTGAGCACCACCCATTCCTGCCAAAGACAGGCTCTCTGGACTTGGATGCCGAGTGCCCCTGCTACGGGCGTTCTCATCGCTGCCTTCCCCCTCCAGCTTGTGTCGTCCAGCGCGGGCGCAATTAGCTCCAGCCAACTCAGCAGCCTTTCCACGTACTCACGGGGGCAGTGCCTCCGTTCAGACCACCGAGGCACGGGGTGAAGCTGAGGTGGCGACCGCCAACACACGCCGACGCTTCGCCACTGCCCTCTCAGGGTACAGTGACGACCAGAGACACCCGCGCTGAGGACACTGCAGTATGCTGAACACTGGCACTCCGCAATGCCAGGTCCTCATCTCGGAGCCTGTGAATGCTACCTTACGAGGGAAAGGGGCTTTGGTGACGTTATTAAGTGAAAGACTTAAGATACAAGAGATTATCCTGGATGATCTGCTTGAACCCTAGATGCCACCCTAGATGCATCAGAAGCAGCGGAAGACCTCACAGCTCACACAGAAGAGGTGACAAAGCAGAGCCTGGCGAGACACCGCTGTGGGCTACAGAGAGCTTCAGCCACCGGCAGCGGGGCCAGGCCGGGCAAGGCTCTCCAGGAGCGCGACCCTGCCACCCGGGCCTTGGCAGCGGAAGCTCAAGTGGCACTCTGGGCCTCCAGAACGACGAGACAATACATTTCAGTTGTTTAAGTCACCAAGTTGACGGCAATGTGTTACGGCAGCCACAGAAAATTAACAGAGACCACAGAAAAGTAAACCAAAGCAGGAACGCTTTAGTTACCAGACTCCAAAAACACACACAATTCCAACATCTCAGCAAAAAAGGGTCTAAGTACCTTTTAAAACAGCGTACTAGCTGGACTCGGTGACTCAGCCTATAATCCCATGCCTTGGGAGGCCGAGGTGAGTGAATCGCCTGAGCCCGCGGGTTCGAGACCCGCCTGGG
>NW_007043473.1:0-5720 GCF_000164805.1 Carlito syrichta | reverse complement strand
CTACTTGGAAAGCTGAGGCGGAAGGATCGCCAGAGCCCAGCGGGTCGAGGCTGCGGTGGCTGAGAGCGGCCACTGCACTCCAGTCTGGGCGACAGAGTGAGACTCCAACTCAAAATAATAAAATATAAAAAAATAAAAATAAAACAGCATACTCTGGCCAGGTGCAGTAGCTCACACCTATAATTCCAGCACTTTGGGAGGCCGAGGCAAGAGGACTGCCTGAGCCCATGGGTTTGAGACCAGCCTGGGCAACTTAGCAAGACCTCATCTCTACAATACATCAAAAACTTAGTCAGGCACGGGGGTGCATGCCTGTAGTTCCAGCTACTTGGAAAGCTGAGGTCGAAGGATTGCCTGAGCCCAGCAGGTCGGGGCTGCAGTGGCCAGGAGTGTGCCACTGCCCTCCAGCCTGGGTGACAAAGTAAGACTCCAACTCAAACAAAACAACACAAAACAGTGTACTCCAAGTAACTTATTAAGTCCTATTTTTCCTCTTCAGCTGCAGCTATAAAATCTAGCTACTGGGTTATAGGAATTTTGAAAATAAAGCGGCCTCCCGACTCCACCACTAATCACTTGTGTTCTGTGCCAGGCCAGATGACCAAGATCTTCCTTGGCAGTGCTAGGGCTGAATATTCTCCTGTTTATACAAAAACAGGAGAGTAAAAACTGAAACTACTACAATATTTTATTTAGCAAAACATTTTAAATAGCAAAATACACAGTACTGACATTTATGATTAGACATTGCAATTCTTTTTTTTTTTTTCTTTTTTTGAGCTGGGGTCTCATTTTGTCACCCAGGTTGGAGTGCAGTGACCATGATCATGGCTCACCACAGCCTTGGCCTCCTGGGTTCAGGCGATCTTCCTGCCTTGGCCTCCCCAGTGTACCACTACGCTTAGATAATTTTTTTTTTTGTAGAGATGAGGTTTTGCCATGTTTTCTAGGATGATCTCGAACTCCTGGCCTTTTGGGATCCTCCCGCCTGGGCCTCCCAAAGTGCTGGGGTTACAGATGTGAACCACCATAACCAGTGATGTGATTGTTGAGAAAAATTCTAGAAAAAACCTTACAAAACAACCAAAAATACCTGCTTCCTGAACTCCCCACACTTGATCCACCTGCTTACCTACTAGTGCCTTTCAGGATCAAGAATGTATGCTTTGTTATCGTCTCCTCTGAAACCCAAATAGCATTTCACTTTTCCTAGAAACAGATGCCACCTAGTGCCAGATGTCGGTAAGCACAACCTTTACAGCCCCTGGCTCCCCAGTGAGAAGCTGCCAGTAGATCAAATAGTCAGTCCATTCTTGCTGGAAAAGCTCACGTGAGAGATCAGGCCTGAGTTGGCTGCTGGTGGGCTGGGCCAGAGGCGGCCCACAGTGGTGAAGGATGGGGCTCTGAAGTCCAGGCACTGTCCCCTAGCTTCACTGCTCCTCTCCCGCAGTGCGTGCGTGCACAAGTCATTGAGCCAGCCCTGCTATCGCTGCCACAGCAAAATGAAAAGGGTTTACTTTTCGTGTTGACTCAAGTATTAAATGAGCAGAAATCTCTAATAAAAGGTCTTTAAGCCAGGCATGGTGGCTCAGCTTGTAATCCCAGCACTTTGAAAGGCTGAAGCCAGAGTAATTACTTGAGTCTAGGAGTTCAAGACCAGCTTGGACAACATAGTGAGACCATGTCTCTACAAAAAAATGAAAAAAATTAGCCAGGCGGGGTGGTGCGTGGGTGTTAATTCCAGCTCCTCGGGAGGCTGAGGCAGAGGATCACCTGAGCCCAGGAGGTCAAGGCTGTGGTGAGCCGTGATCACACCACTGCACTCCAGCCTAGGTGACAGAGTAAGACTCCAACTCAAAAAAAACACAAAAAACTAAGGTCTCCAACTGTCTCTCTTTCCACATAACTAAGGAAAAAGCAAAGCGGGCCAGCCCCCTTCGGTACAAAACTTCAAGCATCAAGGAGAAACTTCCCTTCCACGTCCCACCCTAACTCCAAAACCACGTCACCTCACCCACTCAAACACGTACACACCACCAAGAGAAAAACTGCTTGTGACGCGGAGCAGAGCATCACTGCTTTTCCTGCTGCTCCTGCAGAGAAGGAACGTGGCTTATGGCAACGACAGACAAGATGAAAAATCACACCAGAACCACCTCACAATCAGCATTCAGAGGGACTACACGATTCAGTTTGTTGCGGATCTGGAGAAACAGATTATTATCACAATCTCAAGTACTTTTCACCTGAAAGCAGGTACTTCTTTGGTACACAACCAAGGGTCTGGACGTGTCCTCAGCTGTGCTCTGGGAGGATTTCTCTGGTGGAAGGTCACGAGATGGGAAGCCGAGACCCGAGAGGACAGCAAATGCGGCAGGCTTGGACGGAGGAGAGGAGCACTTGGGTGCTAGACCCACGTATGGCAAGACCTGATGCCAAGTCAGACGTGGGCAGTGACGGAGAGAGGAACTGAGTTCAACAATATCTCTAGCAAGGGCCAAAGACTTAGCCTGGGAGACGGCAAGATCGCCACTGAGTTAGGAAGATGGAAGGGACGCTCCGCAGGCAAGAGGAGGCTGAGATTTGCTCACCTGGGGAGGGGGCACTACTGGGTGGAGCTGCCAGAACTCAGGAAAGATGGAGACTGCAGAAATATGGGCAGGGATGAAGGGACCTGGTGGCTTACCAGGCACTTCAACACCATCTCGGCCCATGGCAGAGTCTTAGATGGCTAGACACAGGCTCAGGGAGGCCCGTCACTTGCCCAAAGTGATTCCCTTCTGACAAACTACCGTGCTACCAACACATGTTACGACAGCAATACTTTGAAAGGAGGATTTTATCACGGGCAGTTAAATGAAGGGAAAAGGGAGGGGGCACAGAGAACGAAATACAAAGACAAGCAAGAGACACCAGCACTGCGGGGTGAGCCAAGGCCCACACGCCAGTAGCCCCAGGCGGGGTGTGGGGCCACAGGCCGATCAGCTCCCAGCACAGCGTCCAGCACCCAACTCCACCACACACAGCTCAGGGCCTGGCAGTCCTGGGCACAACAGAGACTTCCTGGGTGCCCTTTCCCACCCCTGCCTCCCCGGGCCCCCAGAACTGTGCTGACCAACACAGGGGCATGGCCTCGTCCTCTCATACCACAGGCCCTGAGCACGCACAGGGCCACCGTCATCCCTGCTGTGCAAATGAGAACAAACCCTAGAGAAGTGTAAAAACGTCAAGCCAAAGCCAGGCTGAGACTGTACGCTCTTGACATCATGTAAGTGTAAGAAAGCAATGCAATCCGGACCCAAGCAGTGTGCAAACACACTGTGCCCCACATTTTAAGAGTAAAACCCTAAACAGAATAGACAGGCTCCTGATTTCACAGAATCAAGGTGTACTGTGGGAAGAGACACAACCAAGTAAGTTTGTAACTATAAATGCTGGTAAGAACTGTAAGAGAAACAAAAAGGATGTTAGGAGAGAGAATAATGTGTAATAACATGGTAATAGATCTTGGACTGGATGATCTGGACAAAGAAGTCAAAATCAGAACTATAAAACTGATCACCTTTTTTGGATGGAAAGCCCTACCGGTATCTCTATCCACCAAACAGACATTTTTAGAGGCAACTGGCTTGGCTCAAAGCCCCCAGGACCCTGAGAGAGGTCTGGCTTTGCTTCTTTTCTGAGAGCAATAAGGAGGCTTCCAGGGTTTCTTTGGCCACACACTCCACCTATCCACTGGCCAAAGGCTGGAGCCCCATCTTCCTCAGAGCAGGTTGGCTTTCTTGCTAAAAACACAGGATTCTTCACAGGCTGCGACAAAGGCATTTCCTTGAAGATAAGTCAATGTGCGCCCTGTTATGTAAATCACACAGGAAAGGCTCATCCTGCAGACCCAGAGCGTGCTCAATCCAAGGACTCTCGTCAAGGGCCGCCGGGCACTGTTCGTGGTGCTGGAACACCAGCCGTGTCCAGAGAACACCAGAGGGCGCCCGGCGGCTGCACTTCCAGGAAAGGCCCGAGGGGAAGCCTGCGGGCGAGGGGAGCTGGGGGGGGAGAACGGAGCGGGACGGCCCTTTGCTGAAGGGCTTCTGCACCAGTCCTGAGGCAACCCCAGCGCCACGAGAGACCTGCGGACCCGATGCTCCTATGAAGGCAGCTTGCACTAGCTACCCAGGAGCCTGAACACCTGTTATGAGTGGCACCCGGCTCACCCCGGGCTTCACAAGCTCCGTGACCCTGTGTGAGGTGGCGAGACAGGTGTGTCATCCTCACAAAAGAGGAGGCTGAAGCTCAGAGAAGTCCAAATGCCACCAAGTGGGAAGGCTGCCCTGAGACCCGGGTGTCTAACCTGCAGACTGGGGCCTGCTGTGATGAACCAACACAAAGGAAGAGGCCTCTTATGGCAAATGCCCCCTTGGCCTACTTACTTTGTCTTTCGTGTGCTATCCTAACACAGAATCTCAGAAACCTTAACGAGATGCAACCACACACAACACCCGCAGAGTTGAGCTGTGGGCGGAGCGGTCAACCCTCGCCTGCAATTCTAAAACCCGACTGTAAGCGATCTCATCAACTTAACAACAGTTCAAAAGGCCGAGGCAAAGCTACATGAAACAAGCAGATAAGCTAAGTAAACCAATTACAGAGAAGCCAAAGTATGATTAAAGTAACTCTTAAGAGATGAGAAGACAGGATGGCAGTGAAGTATAAAAGACAAAGTATACTTTAGGGTTACAAGTGACCGCAGAGATGAATGTTTAATCATTTTACAGATGAGGAAACTGAGACTTGGCCCTACCCGTGTCTTAGACAAACAGTGGCAGAGCAGGGACTGGAACATGGGCATGGATTATTACTCCAACAGTCCCTCGCCCATCCCCAGTTACACTTACACCCACCAGTTATAACCTTAAGACAGCGCTAGAAGCTGGGGCTCGTGTCTCTCGTGAGATACACACTGGAGCCAAATCAACCCCCGGCACAAATGTAAGCGCCCTCTCCCTGCGTGGATGTCACCTATAAAACAGCCAACGGGGCAAGGCAGGGGACAACGCAGGGTCCCTCCCTGCCTTGAAAGACGTGCAGCAGTCTTCCTAGTAAGAGTGCGGGCTGCCACGGTCCTGGGGCTCCTGGCCCCGACAAGGAATGTGCGGATGCAGAGCACGCAAAGCTGGTGCGTGGCACACAAGCCAGTATCGTGGGGCCTGGGGATTGATGTGGAAGGGTTTGCTCGACAAGCCGCAGAAGGGCACTCTCGCAGACAGGGAGCTGCTCGACGCCACACAAACCTCTTTGGGGCACCACCCGGTCATGCGCCCAGCCGACCCGAGCCGTATCAGATAAATCGCAGGTCGACATGACCCCAGGGAAAGACCACAGCCGACACCCCCAAAAGCCCTGCTCAAAGACCCCCGGCCCGAGACCTCCTCCCGCACGCCCACCGCCCCTCCCAGGGCTCCTCCGGCGGAGTCCGGAGCGCGAGCAGCCCGGCGCGCCAGGCGGATGAAGGCGAGCAGGAGCTCTCCCGGGGCAAGGGGAGCGCGCGCTCGAAGAGTAAGCGGCGCGTTCCTTTCTCGCCAGGCCAAGTCACTCCGGCAGCGAGGCCTTCCAAGCAACACTGGGTCGGACACGCCTTGCACAACTAACAGAAGCGACCAAGCGCGAACACGCAGCCGGACGAAGTCGGCCCCTCATCGAGCGTCCGGGGCGGCTGAGGCCAG
>NW_007043472.1:0-1582 GCF_000164805.1 Carlito syrichta | reverse complement strand
GGCCACCGCAGCCTCGACCTGCTGGGCTCCGATGATCCTTCTGCCTCAGCCTTCCAAGTAACCAGAATTACAGGCATGCGCTACCACACCCGACTGATTTTTTGATTTATTATAGAGATGAGGTATCTCTGCCCAGGCGGGTCTCGAACCCGCGGGCTCAGGCAATTCACTCACCTCAGCCTCCCAAAGGCGCGGGATTACAGGCTGAGCCACCGTATGTGAATTTTTAAATCAGAGAAAATACAATTAAGGAAATATAATCAAGGACAGTATAAATCAACTTACTCCTTTCTTTATCAAAAATTTTATCTCACCTCGTGAATTATTAGGAGACAGTCATCTCTACCACAATTTTTTCTATCCGGATATGGTCTCACCTCACTGTATCTCTCAGAATTATGTTCAAATGAATGAAACAATTTCTGTATTCAGTTTTCATAATAGTCTATCACTGGTAGACTTTCAGCAACTAAGCAACTGAATTAGCAACTAAGAAAGCTTAGACAAGAAGAACATGATTATGATTATTTTATTCTAAATATTAGAAAAGTTCCTCTATCATTTCTTTTGCTAAAGTAAGGTAAATCATTTCTATTAATTTATTTATTAGATACTTTTATTATTATTTACTACAAGCTTGATAGTGTTTTGGGTGTACCCTCAAAGTTCTTACAATATAATGGGCTTGAACTACTGGAATAAAAAAGTAATGCCTGTTTCCCTTTAAGTCCCCATAGGGTGATAGTGATTGCTTAAATTTAAATCTCTACTCCCATTTTCCAAAAAAACCCCACACTGATCCAAAAAGAGCAAATAAAACCAACTATAACCCATGCCTACAGTGTTACTAGGAGACAGACAACATGACAAACTTCAGTTTACATGTGAGTAGTGACTCGACAAAGCTGTGGAGCCACTCCAGGGCACAGGCCAAAGCAAGAACCAAGAGAGAACACTGGGACTCAGCAGTTTCAGGTAAAAAGTCACTCCCAGAAGGATCAAGTTCCACCTGGAGTGAAGAAATACAGAGATCAGGTATGAGACCTAGTAGATCAGAGCACTGGCTCCTGGAGAAGTTAATGGAAGGGACATGTGCAGCACCAGAGGTGGCAGTCTTGAGAAGATGTGGCCCAGGAGGGGGAGGGGGATCACTTGGTGGCTTGGTGGTAAAGGGAAAGTAGAAGAAAGTATAAGAAATGAAGGAAAATGAAGAAACCAGAGAGAATCAGAACCAGAAGACACATCAACTTTCTTCTCCAAAAGGTGTCATCTATCAAAGAACTGAATTTCACTGTACAACAGGATAACAAGTATTCTGAACCAAGAATCTCAGTAAACCACTCAAGTCGTTCACCCCTGCACACAGTGTCAAGGTGACAGAAAACAATTTATTTGTTTATTTATTTTGCCCAGGTTGGAGTGCTGTGGCATACTCACAGCTACCACAGCCTCAACCTGCTGGGCTTAGGCGATCCTTCCGCTTCAACCTTCCAAGTAGTTGGAACTACAGATGCACGCCACCGTGCCCAGCTAGATTTTGTGATTTATTGTAGAGATGAGGTCTCACCAACTTGCCCAGGCT
>NW_007043471.1:0-1474 GCF_000164805.1 Carlito syrichta | reverse complement strand
GGTCAGGCCAGCGCTTCCTTGCTGCCCCCCCACCCTTGGCCCTTTGGCCCCTCCCCCCGTGGTCCTGTGCATCCTCCGCTCACCGACCACCTCGGTCCTCTGATTGGGTGAGGTGAGGAACCGCGGCAGCTGCTGCCGCTCCTGGGCCCTGGTGCTGGCCAGGCTGTCCAGCTGCAGGGAGAACTTGACGGGGAGCGCTGAGCTGTTCTGCAGCTGGACAAGCAAAGAGCAGGCCACTTCCCACTAGCCTGTCCCTGGGCTGGCAGCGGGGCGGCTGCCCCCTTCCTCCTGTCAGTGCCTCCGATTTGGTCCCCTGCCTCTGGGTCCCACGTGTGGGACCTAGCTGGCACTGGCATTCAAGCTGCACCCAAGGGCCTCCAGCACCAGCGCCAGCACCAGCGCCAGCACGCAGGCAGCTCACTGTGCAGCGTACCCCGCCTCCCCTGCCCAGTGTGCGTGGACAGCTCTGCAGGGCCATCTGTCCCCCAGGGCTCCTCTGAGGTCGGGATCAGGCCCGGCTTAGTGGAGGCTTTAGTGCCGTCGTGTCTCCCCGGCTCTCACCCCTCTCCTGAGAGCACCCTCCTCACTCCGACCCCGTCTTGGGCTTTGTGTCCAGGACTCGACTGGAGCCAGCCCAGTCCTGCAGGCTGCAGGCTGCAGCAACCCAGGCTGGGGGTCCCAGGTAGAGGCGCCCTGGACCAGGCCCACCCTCGTGCATAGGGTGAGGTCAGCAAACCCTCGACTCTGGCGAGTGGAAGGGTGAGTGCTGTGCCGTGGCCGAGGCAGAGGGACGGGAGCACTCAGGGGCCAGGCAGGCTGAGGGGAGGGGAGCACTTAGTTGCCAGAAGCTGAGGCCCTGCGACTCCACTGGAGAGGGCAGCAGAGAAGGAAGCCGTAGTGTCAAGGGGGACTTGTGCCTCCATGGGCCCCAACCTGTGGGCACTTTGGCAGGCTGGTGGAGATCCCCCCAGGAGGCTGGGGCTGGCACCCAGGCCATGGCGTGCTCTACCTTGAAGCCTGAGGACACGGACTCTCCGGCAATCACGTAGCCCATGTTGAGCACGTTGCCTTCAATGGAGCAGGTGATCATGGATGCCACCCCAGTGCCCAAGAGGGTGAGGGTGAGTGTGCCTCTTTTGGTGATGATGTCCAGCATTTCCTGGGCCTGAGGAGACCGCATTCCTTAGCCAGCAGCAGAGGGCTGCCAGAGGCACAGGGACAGCAGGGCTCCCTGCTTCCGAGGCCCGCTGCGAGGTGAGGCAGGGCCAGGTTGCTCTGGGACCCAGCCTGGGGCCCACACCCTGCTGCAGCATGGGGCGGGCAGCAGCCTGGCCTGGGACCCAGGACTCACCAGGACACTCTCATGGGGCGAGAAGGACAGCACCAGGACCTGCGTCTCGCCTGTGCGCAGCTTGCTGCAGGGATTCAGCAGGACGAAGGGGCCATTGGGGTTCAGCAGGGAGAACTCCAGCTG
>NW_007043470.1:0-1580 GCF_000164805.1 Carlito syrichta | reverse complement strand
TAATCTGTTATTTAATTTAATTTTAAAAATAATTACTTTAATAAAAATATGTATTTATGTTGTCATGCAATATGCTTTTTAAAAATATAATATGTATAGTTCAAATTTCTCACTTTTAATTTCTGATATTGTAAATATTGATAGATATAACCCATATGAACAAAAAGTCTTTGGGGTCCTCACAAGTTTTAGACTGTAGAGTGGCCCTCAAACCTAAAAGGTTGAGAATTGCTGCTGTGTCTAATAATTTCAGAAGTAGAATTGGTAGGTAAAGATGTGTGCTTTTATGTTTTGAAAGATATTGTCAAATTTCCCTCCCTCCATTTATATTCCCAGCAGCACCCTGTACGGGTGCCTATTTCCTCTCAGGTGATTGTTAAGCTTTTTGCTTTTTGTCTGTCTGAGAGTTTAATTTTGCATTTCTTCAATTTTGCATCAGCTGAAAGATATCTTTATACTGTTGAGAGTCAGTGGTATTTTCTTTTTAGTAAACTATCTCTTCATGTTCTTTGCTTGTCTTCTACTAGATTATTTGTTTTTTGATTGTTTTTTGATTGACTTTTAGGTGTTCTTTCTATGCTGTAATACTCTACACTTTCTTTTCTTGCTGGAGTTGTTTCCAGACTTCCTGTTCTATTCTGATTGTTTTCCACAATTGGGAACTGTTTTTCCTCCTTTACATTTGGACATCTTTCATATAAGGATATGTCTGATAATTGATTGCCATTTTGTTTGACCGGAAATTCTGATCGAATTTTGCCTGCAAGTGTAAGAACATATGTAGTAGTGAAACAGGACAAGTAGTGAAATGGAAAATCCCAGTGACCTATCATCTAACTTGTCACCTGGTGCCATGGTTAGATATCCACAGTCTTGGTTTTCAGTTGCACAACAACTTAGACCACTTGAAGGATGAGATGAGTTGGTTGATTTCTGGAAACTTATCTTGTACCTTTGGTTAAGATTATAAAGAACCAGCATCAAAATATATAGGATAGGTGTTGGCAGCTTGCAAGAAACCAGAGACAATGGTGAAGCCCATTTCAGAGCCATGCTTGTCTTGGCCCTAGTGGATCAGAGGCTGAAGCTCTGGGAGAAGGCATGAAGAAAGCATGAAGGCAGAAGGCAGAAGGCATGAAGGCATGAAGGCATGAGACATGAAAGCATGAAGGCATGTAGATACGAGGCATAAGGCATAAAGGCATGAGACATGAAGGCACGAAGCCATGAAAGCATGGGACATGGGGGCATGAGGCATGAGGCATGAAGGCATGAAGGCATGAGACATGAAGCTTGAAGACTTGAAGGCATGAAGACATGAAGTCATGAGGCATGAAGGCATGAAGGCTTGAGGCATGAGGCATGAAGGCAATTGGGAGCATTGGACATTGAGTTCAAAGGAATCTTAAAAACATCTAGACCTTTGCACTACTTATATATTCATAATTTAGAATCAGCCCTTGGTTCTTGTAATCTCCATGTGCAACTGACTTAGATGGCACTATGTGACCTAAGTCTTTCTGCTTTGTAGATTGACTGGTGTGTGGGACTGATTATTGTAATACTTAGCATTATGGGTT
>NW_007043469.1:13855-14254 GCF_000164805.1 Carlito syrichta | reverse complement strand
CCCGCGGAGGGAGGCCGGGCGGCTTCCAGGGGGCCAGGGTCCGCCTTCCCGGGGAGAGCATCCTTCCCGGGGCGAGGGCGGCCGGCCGCGTCCAGGAGCAGAGGGCCGTCCTTCCCAGGGCCAGGGAGGCCGACGGCCTGCAGGAGGAGAGGATCCTCCTTCCCGGGAGAGGAAGACCGGGTCGCCTACAGGAGGAGGGGGATCCTTTCCAGGGCGCAGGGAGGCCGGCTGCCTCCAGGAGCAGAGGGTCCTCCTCCCGGGGAAGGGCCGCCTCCAGGAGGAGGGGATCCTTCCCGGGGCCAGCGGAGGCCGGCTGCCTCCAGGGGGGAGGATCCTCCTCCCGGGGCGAGGGGAGGCCGGCCGCCTCCAGGAGAAAGTCCTCCTCCCCAGGGCGAAGGG
>NW_007043469.1:0-12121 GCF_000164805.1 Carlito syrichta | reverse complement strand
GGGGTCGAGGCTGCAGTGAGCCGTGACCACGCCACTGCCCTCCAGCCTGGGCGACAGAGGGAGACTCCGACTCCAAAGAGGAGGGGGCGAGATGAGCTTTTCCAGCCTCTGGCAGTCTGTCTCGGCGTCGGGACTAAAAGCTCCGGTCCCTGTTGCAGGGTGGCCGCTGAGTCCCCCCCCAGGCAACCTGACACCTGTGGTCACCTGTGAAGCCCCGGGTCAGGGGGTCGCCTGCCGGGGTTCGGGCACGCCGTCCTGCTCCCTTGAGGCTCTGATCCCTCTAGATGTTGGTGGGACTCGGGCTGGGGGGAGCAGCGCGTGCTGGGCCACCAGTGTGGCCAGTTACCGGGGCGCTGCGAGGTGTCTGGGGGTGTGGGAAATGGACATTTCAGGAGGCCTGGGTGTTGTCATACTTGGTTGGCTTGCCTGCCGTCAGACCTTCTGCTTGACACGATTTTGCCAGAGTGGTCTCGTTTGCCCTCCAACCCGTTTATCTCATGTATTCGACACTGTTTCAGTTGTCACTGGATACTGCAGAGAAATAAGGACCTCCCTTCTCAGTTTTCTTTTCCTCGTTTCTCCTGGAGGTATGAGTCTTGCAGAGCAGGAACCCGCTGGGATTCCCCAAGCCCAGTCCCGTGGTGTAAGAACCAGGTAGCCCTTGGTCTGCAGGACGGCGGCGCCTTTCCGTGTGCTTAGCGGCATCCTCGGCCTCCGTCCACCCGCCCCTGCCAGGTGTGACAGCCAAAATGACGTGGCGGAGGGCCTGGGAGGGCAAGTCGCTCCCCATGAGAACACCCATCGGCTTTGCTTTCCCCCCCTGCCCCTTCACGCTGTCAGGAGGCCTGCTGACCCTGTGGCCATCGTGTGTTCTGAGCCTGTTGCTTTTCGGTCCCCTGCCCCCAGCCTGTTCCAGGTTGCCGTCCCCTCGCGCCGGGACTTTGAGAGTAGCGTGCTTGGGGGTTTCTCTGCTTCCACCGTCACGTCTCTGCAGTGTGCCTTTTCGAAAGTAACGATGCTTTGTATGGAAGAGTGTGCATATAGGTCAGGGTTCAAAAGCGGAGCAGCCCTGGACCCACTCCGGGACTGTGCTCCCAGAAGCAGACTCTTGTCAGCGCTCAAGCAGCCCAAGCGTGTCTCCATCTGGAATGGCACGCCATTCCTCCTGCAGCAGCCTGGTCGCTTGTGTGGGACGTGGCTCGCCTCCGCCGCTATTTCCACCCGGACTTGAAACCCTGCGTGTGCCTCGCCTCCGCCCACTGTCGACCATGCTCCTCCCCCTGCTCCACTTGCGCGCTTGGGGTCTTTCCTGCCTCTGGGACTTGGCGCTAGTTTTTGCCTCTGCCGGGGCTGCTGCTGGAAGCCGTCGTGGGCCTCCCTTCAGAGGCCGCCTCCTCGGGTGATACCACTGAGGACGCCATTCTGCAGTCTCCGTCCCCTTATCATGTTCTCTTTATAGCATTCATCTGGAGTCATCTGTGTCCCATGTTTCTCTGGATTTTTTTGGAGTCAGTCTCACTGTCACCCAGGCTGGAGTGCAGCGGCACACTCCAGGCCTCAACCTGTTGGGCTCAGGCGGTCCTTTCACCTCAGCCTTCCAAGTGGCTGGGACTGTGGGCATGTGCCACCACACTCGGCTAGCTTTGGTTTATTGTAGAGAGGAGGTCTTGCCATGTTGCTCAAGCTGGTCTCAAACCCCTGAACTCAGGCAGTCCTCTTGCCTCCGCCTCCCAAAGTGCTGGGATTACAGGCGTGAGCCACTGCGCCCACCTGTATGTTTCGTTTTCATCGTTTCTTGTATTAGAATGTAAACTCCCGATTGTCTCCACTGCTGACCAGTTGCTAGCACACAGTCGTGGCACTGTAGATGTTTGTTGAATGGGTTACCATTGGAAAAAACTGCCACTACGTTTTAGTTACTTTTTTGGACCTTGGACAAATGGCTTAATCTCTTTCAGAGTTCTCATCTATATAGTGATCATATACTGCCTTGCCATCCTCAAATGAGGTTTCTCTGAGTGCTTCTGAAATCACAAAGTGCTATGCAAATGAATTTATAGTATTAAAATACGTAATTCATCTTCTGGTATTTCGTGATCAGGAAAGGATGATCCATATATTCCATCTCTGTAAATCTTTTGTATTAAACAATTATGTTCACACCCTAATTTTGGTAAAATTCAGGGCCTTGCAACAGCAACTGAGTTGTGGGAAAATAAGGCTGTGACTTTCTTAGACCAAGTATGCGTGTGTTCTGAGTTTACTCAGTCTTCTCAAAACTACTTGTACTTTGCTGGCTTCTCTAGCTAATTTTATTATAACTGATGAAATTGGGCTTCTTGGCTAAACTTGTTCCCCTTTACAATGTAAATCCTCTAAAAAGTGAATATGTCATACCTCATCTAAAATTGGTCTATTGTGCCTTGTGAATTATATCTTGTAATCACACTCCTATTACAAAATCTTAGAAACAGTTATTAGAACTGGTAGTAGCCTAAAAAGGTAAAATTTAATCTCTTGCGTATTAAGAAAATTAGTTTCTGGTAGATATCCCATATTTCATCCTCAGGATGAAGCAAAAGGTGATTCTGAGCTTATAGAAGTCCAGGGAACATTTAGATTTGCCAAGTAACGGATTGAGATGGTTATTAAAGATGGTAAAAATTTGCTGCTGTGCTGCACGCCTGTAATTTCACCACTTTGGGAGGCCAAGGCAGAAGGATGTCTTGAAGCCAGAAGTTCAAGACCAATCTGGGCCACACAGCAAGAGCCCCATCTCGACAAAAAATAGAAACATCAGTTGGGTGTGGTGACATGCACCTGTGGTCCCAGCTGCTTGGGCTGGGAGGATTGTTTGAGCTGGGAGCTCGGGTTGCCGTGAGCTGCAGTTGCACTCCTGCACTTCAGCCTGGGCGACAGAGCGGCACCCTATCTGTTAAGTGTACTGGAAAGATTATTTACCTTCTGATTTATGGGTTACCAAATTGGCAGTGCTGTGCCTTGTGTAGCATAACTTTTCACGCTGGGTTTATTAGATCTGTGTGAAGCGTTGACCAGTTCTTATACATACCTAATGGAGAAAAACAGCCCGTAGGACTTTTTGAACAGGCGCTGTAGAGTGGCCGAATCACCCAGCCCTCCTGCCTCCCCTGGCACCATCGCCCACCTCCTGACAGTTCCTGCCTAGCCGGGAGGCTCTTAGAGCTTTAGGCTGTTCTCTGCTGTCTTTAACCAGGCCTGTGTTTTGCCTGGTGCAGAGCCACAACAAATGCAGGTTAGACCAGAGGTGGAAAGCGGCCCCTTCCGGTTAAGGTATGGCCTGGGATGTTGGGAGGGTGATTGGTTTATATGACTTTGATCTCTTAATTGAGTTTCTAGGATTCTGTCTCAGACTGAGTTGTGAATGGGAGCAGGGCATACTGCATTTTAAAGAACAAAGTTAACACAAGTGTAGTTTTGGAACATTGTAGAGAATAGCAGTTCAGCCAGCGACCGGAGCTGGAAGCACCTTTGTGTAGTGGAAAAGGCTCTGGGCTTGGGGCCAGGGGCTCTAGCTTCAAGTCGGACACATGCCCTTCGGAAAGTCAGAAGTTCTTTTTTTGACCTGCATACCCAGAAGAGGGCAATTTGGTCTGTTTCTGAAAAGCAGCAACAGTAAAAGATAATACAAATGCTTGTGTTTCTAGTGTTTGCTGTTTCCCCTTCCAGAAGTTAGTGTGGTGTCCTCTCTCCCTGAGCTACCAGGAGTGTCTTCTCTGACTCGGAGGTCACATGTTGGGCGTTTCCTGGTTGAAGGGCTGTGAAAGGACTAGAGAACATGAGGCTGCCGCCTGTGCCACACTTCTCCCCGGACGCAGCTTTGGCTGTGCTTGCTGTTCCCACCTCGTCATGAAGCCCCAGACCTTAGCGCGTGTGTCTCTCTCTCTCTCTCTTTCACACAGACACACACACACTTCTGACCCCTTCCGTTTACTGTTGCTGGGTAATTCCCTATTCTTTCTAGACCGCCTGTCTAGGCTATAACTTAGGGATTACTCTTTGTTCTGATACACTGTATCTTGGGAACTGTGCTGTGGTTTGTGTGTTTGGAATTCCTGCTAGTGTGTAAGGTCCCCGAGAGGAAGGGCTGTGCCTTCTGCTTTCGCTGTGTAGCATACTCTGAAACACAGTTATAGCTAGTGATAGCTGATGCCCTGTAATGGGCACTGTTCTGAATGCTTTACATGTGTTTATTAATTTGCTGTCATAATGGGCTTTATGAGATACATGCTATTGATTGCTTTGTGGTGCCAGGGTAGGGTACAGACATGTTCACTGGCTTGCTCAGGGCCACACATTAGGGTTGGAGCCATGATTTGAACTCAGGCAGTCTGAGTAGAAAGAATAGAATTGTCTGTAAAAAGCAAAATGGATCTTTCTGTAATTTCTAGGGCATGGTTCACAGCTTAACGTTTTTCATTTGAAGTTTTTAAATACTTGCGTTACTTTTGTTTTTTGAGTTAGAGTCTCACTCTGTCACCCAGGCTGGAGTGCATGGCATGCTCACGGCTGCCACAGTCTTGACCTGCTGGGCTCAGGCGATCCTTCCACCTCAGCCTTCCAAGTAGCTAGGACTACAGGCATGCGCCACCACACTGGGCTAATTTTTTTTATTTTATGGCAGAGACAAGGTCTCACCAAGTTACCCAGGCTGGTCTCAAACCCCTGGGCTCAGGCAGTCCTCTCACCTCTGCCTCCCAAAATGCTGGGATTTCAGACATGAGCCACTGTGCCCAGCCTAAATACTTGCATTCGTTTTTATCAAGACTCGGACTAAGATTCTTCATGGGAAGGCCGCTCTTTATGTGAGATTTTTTTGTTTTTTGTTTTTTTCTTGAGTCAGGTTCTCACTCTGTCACTCATCCTGGAGTGTGATGACACAATCATGGCTTACTCCTACCTTGGCCTGGGCTCAGGCAATCCGCCTCAACCTCCCAAGTAGCTGGGACTATAGGCCACTATGCCTAGCTAGCTTTTTTATTTTATTTTATTTTATTTATTTATTTTTTTGAGTTGGAGTCTCACTCTGTCACCCAGGCTGGAGTGCAGTGACCACTCCCGGCCACCGCAACCTTGACCTGCTGGGCTCCGGCGATCCTTCCGCCTCAGCCTTCCAAGTAGCTGGAACTACAGGCGCGCGCTACCACGCCTGGCTCATTTTTGATTTATTGTAGAGATGAGGTCTCGCCAAGCTGCCCATGTGGGTCTCGAACCCGCGGGCTCAGGCAATCCACTCACCTCAGCCTCCCGACGCGTGGGATTACAGGCTGAGCCACCGAGCCTGGCTCAGACTACTCTTAGACTCCTGGTCTCAAGCTATCCTCCTGCCTTAGCCTCCCAAAGTGCTGGGATTATGGGCATGTGCCACTGTGCCCAGCCTATGTTAAGACTTTTACAAAATAGATTTAACGGACAAAATTTTAAGAGCCCACACGTTGGATAACGTGATACAAGCTTGTTTTCTGTTCATCGCATTGAGTGGGCTTGTAATATGCCTTACACAGTGCTTCATGGCAGGGGTGCACGTACGTATAAGCAGACCCGTGCACATGCGTGTGCGCATACACCCTTGACGATGACTGACAGTTAGGGTCGCCTTCAAGTACGGGTCCGGAGGCTTCCTGTTGGTGACACGTCACCGGCCAGCCTCCTAAGCCTCTTTAAGGCAAGGGTAGGGCGGATCCGTTCCCCGTGTTATCACTTGTTGCCTACGAGCTTGCTTGTCCTGCTTGTCTGCATGTTGGAGTCCAGTACAAAACAGCCTGTCTCCAAGAGAAGCGTATCATGAAGAGCTCTCATTCTTTCGTTTGCCGGGTTGCAGTCTCGCTCTGTTGCCCAGGCTGCAGTGCCGCGGCACGCTCACAGCCACTGCAGCCTCTGCTTGCCAGGCCCAGGCGATCCTGCAGCCTCAGCCTTCCAAGCAGCTGGAACTACAGGCGCGTGCGACCACACCCAGGTAATTTTTTTTTTAATTTGTAGAGACAAGGTCTTCCCAACTTACCCAGGCTAGTCTCGAACCCTTGGGCTTCAGGCAGTCCCCTCACCTGGGCCTCCCAAAGTGCTGGGATTATAGGCTTGAGCCACCTCACTTGGCCCATGAAGAGTTTTTAGATTAGACTCGTATGAGAATTCCTAGTAAAAATCTTTATAGTGTAATCTGTTAGAACAGTCAGTGTTGAGACAAAGGTTATTTGTGAAAATTTAATAACTTTTATCTGCTTTTTAGGACCTCTTCAGTGAAGGCAGAAGGAGTATCTTGGGGGTTAAAGTGTTGCTCTCAACTCTGCAGTGTTCTTCACATCTAGTGAGAGAAGAGACATCCTTACTGTACTGTACAAAGGCCCCTTCGCATATAAAAAGAGTGTTTGGCTAGCTGCATGCATCGGTTGGCAGGGTCTGTCCTTTTCCCAGGATCATAGGGGATATAACAGCCTCATAGGACATATACAAAATAAGTATCAACTTTTAGTGAGAAACATTTAGAGCTCTCAGCCCCTGCTGGTAAGATAATAACACTTGGCCGGGCTCGCTGGCTCAGCCTGTAATCCCAGCACTTTGGGAGGCCGAGGTGAGTGGATTGCCTGAGCCCGCGGGTTCGTGACCTGCCTGGGCAGCAAGACCTCATCTCTACAATAAATCAAAAAATCAGCCGGTTGTGGTAGCGCATGCCTGTAATTCCGGCTACTTGGAAGGCTGAGTTGGAAGGATCGCCGGAGCCCAGCAGGTCGAGGCTGCGGTGGCCGGGAGCGGCCACTGCACTCCAGTCTGTGCGACAGAGTGAGACTCCAACTCAAAAAAAAGATAATAACACTCCCAGCTTGCCATTACTTTCAGTAATAATATTAGGTAGAAAATTTGGGACTCCTGAAAGCATATGTTTCAAAAAACTGGCCTTAACACCCAGTTTTTGAGTTATTTTAGCTTATTCTACAGCATGCATTCCAGTAATTTATTATAAAGATGCTACGTATATGTACTTACCATTACTTTAAGTTGGTCCTATACTTATTCTCCAGAAGTTTCCAAACCTGTGTCTGCACCGCTACCTACAGACTTTACATCTAATCCAAAATGTCTAAAACAGACTAATATGTTGGCTGTTCTTATTCTCCTTTTATTTTGTGGTCAAAACTATTTATTTATTTATTTTTGAGTTGGAGTCTCACTCTGTTCCCCAGACTGGAGTGCAGTGGCCACTTCAGCCACCGCAGCCTCAACCTGCTGAGCTCTGGCAGTCCTTCCGCTCAGCCTTCCAAGTAGCTGGAACTACAGGCGTGCACTACCACGCCCGGCTAATTTTTTGATTTATTGTAGAGATGAGGTCTGGCCTGCCCAGGCGGGTCTCGAACCCGCGGACTCAGGCAATTCACTCACCTCAGCCTCCCAAAGGCGCTGGATTACATACAGGCTGAGCCACCAAGCCCGGCAAAACTCTATTTTTTACTTCCCTACTTGGATCATGTATTTACATAACTCCTTTCTTCTGTGACATTCATCTCCTTTGTTAACTTTTTTTTAAATCTTTTTTTATGAAACTTAATTTGACTAACTGATTTCGGTGACCCTTATTCAGTGGTTGTCTTTATTGACTACAGGGAGCTTTTTAAAAATTAAAAGAAACTGGGCACGCTGCAGGGTTCAAGCGATCCTTCTACCTCAACCTCCTGAGTATCTGGGACTACAGGTGCATGCCACTACCACCAGCTAACTTTTGTTTTTTTTTTTTGTAGGGATAAGGTCTCACTATGTTGCCCAGGCTGGTCTCAAACTCCTGGCCTCAGGTGATCCTCCTGCCTCAGCCTTCTAGACTGTTGGGATTATTGGCATGAGCCTTAATTGGTCTTTATTTGAATCTGTAAAAGTTTCTTAGTTTTATCATAAAATGCAGACACATTTGAGAACCACTGAAGGATAACAGAAGTCTGCAAGCTCTGGCAGACCTTTGTGTATTTCTAATGGTTTGCAGATTGTTTCTGGTTGCTATGGATACCCAGTCAGATTAATTCAGGGTCTAAAAACATTTTCTATTTTTCTTTTTTTGAGTTGGAGTCTCACTTTGTTGCCCAGACTAGAGTGCAGTGGCACGCTCACAGCCGCCGCAGCCTCGACCTGCTGGGCTCAGGCGATTCTTCCGCCTCAGCCTTCCAAGTAGCTGGAACTACAGGCACGCGCCACTACGCCCGGCTAATTTTATGTTTATTTATTGTACAGATGAGGTCTCACCAAGTTGCCCAGGCTGGGCTCAGGCAGTCCTCTCACCTCAGCCTCCCAAAGTACTGGGATTATAGGTGTGAGCCACGGCACCCGATCTCATTTTCTATTAAAATAATTTCATGAGAAGGCATTCAACTGAGGCGGCTCCAGTGCCCTGGATTCTTACATAAGCAAAGCAAAACCTAGCTCAGTGTCAACTCTCTTAACCAAGCAGAAACTGCCCACCTGCCTTTAATGAGGGACTTTTCTCTGGAAGGCTCCAAGTCACACGGCTGCTCCACTTCAACCAGTCACGTGTTTTTTTCCTTCTGTGTTCAGCATGCGAAACCTCTCCTCCTTGCCCCTTCAGCCCTCAACCACTGAACCCCTTTTAGTTGGGAGCTGCCCAGTTAATGAATTGTTTGACAGTCTCTCTTTAATAATCAACTTCTTGTTGTCTAGAGCAGTGTTTTTCCTACAAGGGCCACAGGGTCATCTAGGTGCTGCTTAGAAATATGGATCTCTGTGTATCACCTGGTCGGGTTTGTGGGCACCTGCTTTTTTTTTTTTTTTCTTTAGAAAGTGAGCATTATAGTTGATTCTTAAGCACATTAAAATATGAAAACTGGTTGGGCACAGTTGCTCACACCTGTAATCCTAGTACTTTGGGGGGCAGAGGCAAGAAGATTGCCTGAACCTAGGGGTTCGTGACCAGCCTGGGCAATATGACAAGACTTTGTCTCTATAATAAATCAAAAAATTAGCTGAGCCTGTGGTTCCAGCTACTTGGAAGGGTGAGGAGGAAGGATAGCCTGAGCCCAGCAGGCCGAGGCTGCAGTGGCTGTGAGTGTGCCACTGCACTCCAGCCTGGGCAACAGAGTGAGGCTCCCACTCAAAAAAAGAAAACTGTCCTGTTACATAAAAAGCAGTTAATGTTTGGAGTATTATGCAGAATTAAATTTTGTTTCCACAGCTAGATTGCAGTAAGGGTTCGGAATGCTGAAGTCTTGTTTTTCCCTTTCCCCTTTGCATAAAAGGGCTGATTAAAGACTCAGTCTGATTCTTTGGCTTGCCCATATGGCTTAGTGCTTTTGTGTTGATAAAAGCTTAAGGAATATCAAGTTGAATTCTTTATTCTTCTACTTATTTTCCTCCAAAGCTGGAACTCAACAAATTGTTGAATATTGGAAATGGATGTCACCGAAGGGAATCTTCACACACACTTTTTGAATATCAGACTTGGAAAGACCTTGAAGATCATCTGGTCCTTTTATTTCGTTTTATGGTGGAAGAAACTCTGTCACATGTTGCTTGAGCGCCTTGTACTAAGTGACAGGATTAATTACAGAGCCAAGACTAGATTCCAAATTCGGTGCTCCTTCTCTCATGAAATATCTTCTGTATGAAGCAGCTGTGTTAGGGTTAGGTTTCAGATGGAAATGTTCTGCTTCTTAGGTTCAAGGGGAAGACAGATCTGTGTAGAACCAAACATATCTTGCTGGTTGTAATCAGGACACCCACCTTTATCACATTTCCACCTGAAAATTGATTATTCAGAGCCGGAGGGTTTTTGCCCGCGGAGTCCTTAATTGAAACGGGTGGGCATGAGATGAGACTCATTCGGTAGAGCAATTCTGTTGTTGTTTTGAGTGGAAATTTGCTTCTCTGTTCTGACATTTCCATGCCTCTATTTATAGCATTGATCTCTTTGGAATTTTCCTTCTGATTCTGTTTGTTCTTTTATGTTGCTTCATGTTTTGTTTTGTTTTTTGAGTTGGAGTCTCACTCTGTCACCCAGACTGGAGTGTAGTGGCCGCTCCCGGCTACTGTAGCCTGGACCTGCTGGGCTCCGGTTGAAACTTCCGCCTCAGCCTTCCAAGTAGCTGGAACTACAGGCGCATGTTACTACACCTGGCTAATTTTTGATTTATTGTAGAGATGAGGTCTCGTCAAGTTGCCCAGGCGGGTCTCGAACCCTCAGGCTCAGGGAGTCTGCTCACCTCAGCCTCCTAAAGTGCTGGGATTACAGGCTGAGCCACCGAGCCCAGCCTGTTGCTTCATATTAACTGATTCTCATTAAATTTTTTTAGAAGTATCTGGAGGTACGACTTTCCTATGATTTATCATGATCATTATTTGTGCCAGGTTATCTCATTAGAGCGATTAATGATTCAAATACAAATATTTCATGATAGAATGGTAGTTTTCATTTAATTTGAAAGTATAATGAAGCTTAAAATAAACCCCTTTTATCCAGGATGGATATTACTTTTGGATTCTTTTCCTAATCTTATTTTTTCTTTGGCTTTCAGGGCCCACGTGCAAGTTTGTCACATAGGCCTGTTGCGTGCTGGATGGTGTGTGCTTCTGCCAAGCCCGCACCTTTAGATTCTCAACAACCTTGCTCCTTCACTACATACTCTGATATGAGTGAAGACCAAGAGAGTTGAGTTAGAACCTTTCAGTGGTGGACACTCAAAAGCAGAAACTGTCTTACTTAACTTTGAAACTAACATGACACCTGGCATCTAGCAGGCGCTTATTGACGTATTCGTGTATGCAGTTCAGTAAAAATGCTGGGCATTGTCCTAGGTGCTAGAGATACAGCAGTAAACAGAATAGACAAATATCCCACGTGTGGAGCATTCTGGTGAGTGAATGTTGAATGAAATAATGAGTCACTTTGCAAAAACTCCCCACTTGTTTTCAGGCAATTGTTTGCATCAGTCTAACAAATAATAGTGTGTAGTTCATTAAGCAGTGGATGAGCGATCAGAATGGGAGAAGCTGAGTGATCAGATCGAGCTTTCATCTATTGAACATTTAATTTCCTAGGACAAAACTTTTTGAAATCTCAGGAATGCTAGTCATTGTCATCCTGATTGTCAGTCTGATTCTGGTGTTCTGTTTGTATCCTTGGGTAAAGGCCTGGGGTCGCTGGCCAGGCCACGACCTGGGAACTTCATCTCAGACCGGATATCACTGAGTGCCTCCCACTGTGCTGGCCCCAAACCACATGCCACAGTTCTCCTGTTTGCTTGCTTGTTGTCTGGTCTTCACACCGGAGTGGGAACTCAGGAGACAGGGCACCCATCTGTTCTGGCCATCCCTGCATCCCAAGTGCATAAAATGACGTGTGCCACATAGATGTCAGTGCATGCTGCCACATTAACACTCGACTCTCATGCTGCAGTTCCCTTCCCGCCCATGGCCAGTCTGTGTCCATTCTTCACCCACGCTACTCAGACGATACAACCTTCGGTTCTCACTCTCTCCAGGAGAGCCCTTGTCAGCTTAGCTTGCTTACTGATGTGCTCCATCTCTTCCTCTAGACTTTGGGCACTTCCCTTGTCTTTCAATCTCTGTTACTTCCTGGCTTTCCTTCTTGGCCAGCCACTTTACTGATTCTCGACTCCTACTCCCCTTTGCCTTTCAGCTGTGTCTCCTTTTGAAACCCACAGTCCTAATGTGCAAGTAGACCTTGCAGCCAGATGAGCTTCAGTTCACCCTTTGCTACTTAAATGAACTTGCCAAGTTATGTGACCTTTTTTTGAGTCTGTCTGTGCCATATGCATTGTTATGAAAATTAGGTGGTTAGCCGGGCTCAGCCTGTAATCCCGTGCTTTGGGAGGCTGAGGTGAGGGGATTGCTTGAGCCCATGGGTTCGAGACCCGCCTTGGCAACTTGGCGAGACCTCATCTCTACAATAAATCAAAAATTATCCGGGCGTGGTAGCGCACGTCTGTAGTTCCAGCTACTTGGAAGGCTGAGGCGGAAGGATCGCCAGAGCCCAGCAGGTCGAGGCTGTGGTGGCCGGGAGCGGCCACGGCACTCCAGTCTGGGTGACCGAGTGAGACTTCTAACTCAAAAAAAAAAAAAAATTAGGTGG
>NW_007043468.1:0-1726 GCF_000164805.1 Carlito syrichta | reverse complement strand
CTTTGACAACAAAATGATTATGTGAACAGGTACATTGTGCAGCAATTCAAGGCCCTTTTCCTGACAGGTCAGTCATTTAGCCCCTGCAGATGTGGCCTTTAAGCCTCTTTCTTCCTCTAATGACTCAGACTATTTTCAATAGCTGCTCCCTCATGGGAAAAAAGATGACAGAGGACATGCACAGTAATCAGATAAATTAGTTTTGGAAGATCACATAATATCAACCCTAATACAAAAGGACATAGTTCAAAAAAAAAACTGAGATTCTGGTATTTCTTCAGGGTGACTGTCAGAGGCCCTGGACAAGCAGTGTCATAGTAAACCTGGAGTGTTTTAGAGAGTGCAACAGAAATGGCCCCAGGACATTAAATGCACCAAATACCCAAGTCGAATTTGAGGACTTCTTTGATGTATTTACTTCTCAGTCTTTACTCCAATACCAAGTCCTATTCTTTTTTTTCCTGAAGCTTCATTGATAACTATCTCTACCCCCTTTACTCCATTTCTGTCCAGACTGCAGGTCACTGACATTTCCACTGCTGTCTACCTAACTCCTCAAATAGACTTCCTTCTTTGGTAACTTTCAAACTTCAGTCCAGTCTGCATGTCATTGCCAGGTCTGTCTTTCTAAACCACCGTTTATAAAACAACTTGTTCCATTGATTATTCTTCTGGATGTTAAATCAAACTGTTTATTAGTTCTTACCCACTAACACAGAAACATGCTTTGGTTTCCCTGTAGTCTAACGCAGTAATGATAGCAATTGTAATAGTCTATCCTCTTAATCATATTGCCTCCTCCAGCTACCACTGTACTTCTCTCTTACCCTTTTCCATCATTCATTTGGATAGCATAGTCTTACCCAGGGTCTTCACTTTCTCCACCACCTTCTACTCTTCAACCGATTGCAGCTAATGCTTCTACCTCCACCACCCTTCTCTTCAGAGGCATTGTATCCTTTTGTTTGTCAAAACCAATAGCAGAGACTCCATCCTTCTTTTGGGGGATTTTAGTGCAGATTTTTAACATAGATCACCAAGTTCTTCTGTAAACTTTCTCCCACTAGCTTTTGATATTACACAGTTGACTCCTCCTCCCCTTTAATCTTTATTTTCTGTCTCTTTTTCTGGCTTTGCTCCTCTTACCCCTCAGACTTTGGTGTTCTCCAGGTTCCATCTTGGGTGTTACTTTTATCTTTCCCAGTGCTGAACCCAATATTGTCCTTTGAACACAGGAGCCTCACAATAAATGCAGGTTTGCAGAATTTTCAGTTCAATTTTGTCATATCTGTCCCAAAATCCCCACTGCTTGTAGGATACAGGTCAACTTTTTCAGCCTGGAATTAAAAGTCTTCTACCATTTGTTCCTCTCTCTCGTTACACCTCCCTGTCTCTCTTCTCCAACACAATTCTTCCCGGTGAGCGTCACACACTGCATGTCCCAATTCTGGATTCTGAGTGTTTCCTCAAGTAGTTTCTTCTTTCTGATATACTCTTACCCTCTACGCCCCCAGCCTTTAGATCTACACAAATCATATCCAACCTTTATGATCTGGTTCAAATTCGATCTTTTTTCAAAGACTCGCTTAACAGTCATTTTACCCTTCTTGAATTCCCCATCTTTTCTATAACTCATTTGGATGCATACTTCCATGGTAACATAAATATTTGGGGATGAATCTGGAAAAGGCAGAGGGGTGGATGTGTATGTAGTGGATGGTGTTTG
>NW_007043467.1:166660-206301 GCF_000164805.1 Carlito syrichta | reverse complement strand
CACTCCAGTCTGGGCAACAGAGTGAGACTCCAACTCAAAAAAAAAAAAAAGAAGAGAGAATTCTGTATAACTCCTAGAGCCAAAGTTAGCTTGTTCTCTAGATTCTATTTACTTCTGTAAACCTTTATTATATTTAAGAAAAGGAGATGACATAGTTGGTAGTGTTGACATTTCTTTTAAAGCAGATGAAATATATTTTAAATGGAGCATGAATCTTTGAAGAACCTACTACTTCATTTTTATTTTAATTTAAAATTTTTAAAATTTTTAATTTTCAATTTTTAAATTTTTGAGTTGGAGTCTCACTCTGTCACCCAGGCTGGAGTGCAGTAGCACGCTCACAGCCACCCCAGCCTTCCAAGTAGCCGAAACTATGGGTGCTCACTACCATGCCCAGCTAATTTTTTGATTTATTGTAGAGATGAGGTCTCACCAAGTTGCCCAGGCTGGTCTCAAACCTGTGGGTTCAGTCAATCCTCTCACCTCGGCCTCCCAAAGTGCTGGGATTACAGGCTTGAGCCACCGTGCCTGGCCTACTAGTTCATTTTTAAAACATGACAAATTTTCTAAAGTACATGGACTCTATGAAAAAGGAGCCTTTCTATTTTAGCACTCAGTCTATTCTCTTGAATGATCTGTTACTAATCTAATTATAGTACTTGCTGCAGTTGAATACACAGAATCTTTTTATTTTTTTTCTTTCTTTTATTTTTTATTTTTAAGTTGGAGTCGCACTCTGTTGCCCAAGCTAGAGTACAGTGGCATGCTCACAGCCACCACAGACTTGACCTGCTGGGCTCTGGTAATCTTTCTGCCTCAGCCTTCCAAGTAGCTGGAATTACAGGCGCTTGCCACCATGCCTGGCTAATTTTTTAAAAAAATTTATTTATTGTAGAGGTCTCACCAAGTTGCCCAGGCTGGTCTTGAACCCGTGGCTCAGGCATCCTCCTTACCTCGGTCTCCTAAAGTGCTGGGATTATAGGTGTGAGCCAAAAATCTGTTTCAAAGATTTCTGTAGTTGATGTGCTTTCATGACACAATTTGATCTTCCCATCACCTAATGCATTTCTAGAGGTTTAAAAGCTCACCTTTATGTGTGACCCCTCAGAGCCACATAAGGTGCTGTGAGATGCTGTTCCCTGAGTGAGAGAGTTCTGTACTAAAAACAAACAAAAACCCCAACTTTTTTTTTTTAGTATATATGCAACTAAGTGATTCAGTTGGCTGTTAAATGTGGCCCTTTTTGTGTTCAAGGTGTGGTCTCTACCATTGCTAGTGTCCCTTATACTGTCTACTCAGAGGCAGCTACCCCTGAAAAGCCAATATGAACAGAAAATTGGGCCACATTCTTGCTAGTCAGCTTGGTTCATTTCTAGGCCCTGATCATCATACCTTTTAGAGTATAACACTAGAGTAATCTAGTATTAGTTTTTCTTTTAAGAAAAGATCGGGCTTTTTGTTTTTTTGCAAGCATAGTTATAATAGGACAGATACAAAAACAGTAGATACTTTAACTCTTTGAAATTTAATTTAACTCTTTGAAAAGCTAGACCCTTTTCAGCTCTTGATTCAGATCTAAAGTGTATCTGCTTGCTATTGTTTGATAAAGTAACTTCAAGTGCTTGCATCTTAGTCAGGACATGACCTCATTTTAGACTGTCAGATCTCTTTCCCTTATAATATTGTTTAGTAGTTGTCTTTTTTTTCAGGGCACATAGGTGAGAAACCTGAGTTATTGAAGGGTTTTTATTTTGTCAGTATATTTTTATATCTTGAAATGCATTTTTAAATTTTAAAGGCTCAATCCTTTGATTTTTTTTTTTTTTGCGCATTCTTTCAGCACCATCCACTGTTCTGTCAGTTTAAATGTTCATCTTACCTGACAGTGCTTTCACACTTAAATGTGATTTTACAGTAATATTGTAGCATCCTATTACCATGGATAGAAACATTCTTTGTAGTCTTTCACCATTATAGTTAAAAATGTAAAAATAAAGCTACTAGATATTGTTAAGCTTTTGTAATTGTGGAAAAAAATAAGTTGTCTGAGTAGTTTAAAGGAAAACAAAATAAACAAAAGCAGCTACATTATAGATGTTAGATTTCTTATGGAGGTACCTGAAAAGTTTGATTTCTACCAACTTGCATATTCTATCCTTGTATACTTTATTCACTTTATCATATGTAACCTTATCATAAATATGGAAAAATATCTGAAAATGAAACCTTAGTGTTTTTGTTGTATTGTGTCACTTATTCAGTTATCTTGCAAAGAGGAGTGAAAACAGGGTAGGGAATGAAATATTGTTAATATTTTTATTTTTTAAGCTGTATTGAGATATAATTGACATATAATAAACTGCACATATTAAAAGTATAGAATTTGATAAATTTTGGCATAAATAATACACCAATGAAACCATCATCACAATCAAGTTAGTGAACATATCTATCACCCCAAAAGTTTTCTTCTGCCCTTTATAATCCTTCCTGTCTTTCTTTATAATACCCTCCTCTCAGTCACCAGCAGTCTTCTGTCACTATACAGTAGCTTGCATTTTCTATGTTTTTATATAAATGGAACTACACAGTATATACCCTTTTGTGTCTGGCGTCTGTCACTCTACATAATTATTTTGCAGTTTGTCCATGTTGTTGCATATATCAATAATTCATTTCTTTTTATTGCCATGCAGTAGTCTAAGATATGGATATATCACTATGTATATATCCATTCGTCTGTTAATTGACTTTTTTTTCAGTGTTTGGTTATTACAAATGGGACTGCTTTAAGTCTTTGTATGGATATATTGTATATTTCCTTTTCTCTTGAGTAAAACCTAGGAGTGGAATGTGTGGATTATGTGGTAGGTATATGTTTAACTTTTTAAGAACTGGCCAAACTCTTTTACAAAATAGTTGTATAGTTTTATGTTCCCACTCGAATTTGTAAGATTTTCAGTTTCTGCATATCCTTCAGTCTTTTTAATTTTGGTCATTTTTATAGATATGTAGTATTATCTCATTATGGTTTTAATTTTTATTTCTCTAATGACTGATGTTGAGCATCTTTTCATGTTCATGTTTGTCATCTATATACACTTTGGTGAAGTGTCTAAATCTTTTGCTGATTTTCCTTTCACTGGGTTGTTTTCTTATTAAGTTTTTGAGAACTCTTTATAACCTGAATATAAGTCTTTTCTCAGATATATGTTTTGCAAAGATTTTCTTTCAGTCTGTGACTTTTCTTTTTATTCTCTTAATTATCTTTTAAAGGGCAGCATTTTGTCAGGCGTGGTGACTCACGCCTTTAACCCCACCACTTTGGGAGGTGGAGGCCAGAGGAAGGACTGCCTGATACCAGAGGTTTAAGGGCAGCATTTTGTCAGGAGTGGTGACTCACGCCTTTAACCCCACCACTTTGGGAGGTGGAGGCCAGAGGAAGGACTGCCTGATACCAGAGGTTTGAGACCAGCCTGGACAATTTGGCGAGACCTCGTCTCTATGATAAATCAAAGTATCAGCCAGGCGTGGTAGCACATACCTGTAGTTCCAGCTACTTGGAAGGGTGAGGCGGAAGGATTGCCTGGGCCCAGCAGGTCATGGCTGCAGTAGCCATGAGCATGCCACTGCACTTTAGCCTGGGGGACAGTGAGACTCTAACTCTAATAATAATACTAATAAAATAAAGGGCAACATTTTAAAATTTTTATGAAGTCTAATTTATCAGTTTGTTATAAGGTTTATAGATTATTCTTTTGATGTCATATGTGAGAAATCTTTGCTTACCTTGAAGTCATAAAGATTTTTGTCCAAAGTTTTCTTCTAGACATTTTATAGTTTTATATTTAAGTACGTGGTCAATTTTTATTTGATTTTTGTATTTGGTGTGAGGTATGGATCCATATTCTCCAACCCTTCTTCCCCCTCCCTTGCCTCCTTCTCTTCTTCCTTCTCCCCCTCCCTCTCCTTCTCCTCCTCCTCTTTTTGGCATATGGGTATTCAATTGTTTCAGTATACTTTGTTGAAAAGAATTTTCTTTTGCATTGCCTTTATGCCCTTGTCAAAAATTCAGTGGATTTTCTTATTGGGCACTTCTACTTTTCTGTTGTATTATTGTTTAGCACTGTAAAAACAGGGGAACAGATAAAGACCAAATTCTTTGAGTAACAAACAGGCCCCTTAATAATTTGACCCCAGTTTAACTCTTCTTGTTTATCTCATGTCATAACTGGTCTCTTTCTGTCTCCCCTGTTTTAGCCATGTGCAATTACTCTGTTTCCTGACTGTGTCATTGGCTTTCATGCCTCTGTGGTTCTCAACAAGTTCTTCCCTCTGCCTGAGATGTTTTTTCTTCAGTGAAGCATCAACTCCTCTGTTAAGTCCATCTAAATGCCACCTCTGAGAAACCGCTCATTGCCTAAATAAATTGATCCCTCCTTTGTGTCACCACTGTAGCATATAGACAGACTTTTATTAAGTACTTATGATTTTCTACTGTGATTATCTGCATATCTGTCTCTCTTTTTTTTTTTTTTGAGTTGGAGTCTCACTCTGTCGCCCAGACTGGAGTGCAGTGGCCGCTCCCGGCCACCGCAGCCTCGACCTGCTGGGCTCCGGTGATCCTTCTGCCTCAGCCTTCCGAGTAACTGGAATTACAGGCGCGCGCTACCACGCCCGTAAAAAAATAAAAAAATTTTTTAATTTTATTCATTGTAGAGATGAGATCTCGCTGCCCAGGCGGCTCTCGAACCCGCGTATCTGTCTCTTCTAACAGCTATAATCGAAGAAGACAGGGACAAGGATTATGACTATTTCATCTCTGTATCCCAGTAGCTAGAACTTAGTAAGAAAGCGTTAAAAGAATGGGTGATTGAGAGAAGAAAGAGAAAATTAGAAGTGAATAAGGAAAAATTCTTTGAGGCTGGGTGTGGTGACTCATACCTCTAATCGCAGTACTTTGGGAGGTGGAGGCAAGAGAATTGCCTGAGTCCAGAAATTTGAGACCAGCCAAAAAATTAGCTGGGTATGATGGTACATGTCTGCTGTTCCAACTACTTGGAAGGCTGAGGTGGAAGGATCGCCTGAGCCCAGCAGGTCAAGGCTGTGGTGGCTATGAATGTGAGATTCCACTCCAGCCTGGGTGAAAGAGTGAGACTGTGACTCAAAAAAACAAAAAACAGAGAGAGAGAGAGAGAGAGAGCGAGAGAGAGAATGAATCTCATTGATAAGAAAGAAAAAAATACATTGTATTTTGTTTTGGTTTGTCTTTATGGACAGAAGTTCATATGGGTTATAGGAAATCTTAGAACTGTCTATTCATCCATGGGTTTCTTTATCAACTTCTTGGGATTCTTAACTGAAATTTGACATCGTTTCTTTACATAATTAAATGCATTCAGTAAATGACGGAGGAAAATAGAATGGTATTTTCAACATGTATACATGTAAAAGAAGAGAAAGAAATTGTTGAACTAACAACTGCCAAATTGTGACACATGCTTTTGGGTTCAGTTTTACATAATATTAGCACTTAGCCATGTGCAAATCGGTGTTTAATAAATATTTGATTGACATGAACCATATTTTGTGTTACTGTTTTTGAGCCACTGTGGTCAGTGACATTCAGAGCTACTGCCTTTTTTATATATAGTTCCTATTTTATTACTAGTTCAGATGAGAGTGGCTTAATTAGAAATGTGCGTCTAATTTTAGTACTATTTCTACATTGTGTCACTCGCTAGTAATGTTTGGCAATATTTCTAATAAATTAAAAAATTCAAATTAAGAGGAAACGTGGTTAGAAGTAATACATGGACAACTATGCATGTATACATGTGTTGTTATCAACAAATAGATTTTATTCTTGTTTACAAGAATGGGCTTCACCAAAGAGAACAAGATTTGTGTTCTTTCAGCATTTGCAGAAACAGCTTCTAAACAGAGGCCCTGAGCCCATTAGCACTAATGAAAAGAGTCACCCAGGGGAATAAGATGAATGGCTTATGTTTGCATGTGGTAATCTCATGTATGTTTTTGCTACAAATAATTTCTCAAAGCTTGCTTCTGCATTTTCAGGTTCTTGTGCTTTTTCCTGGTAGCTAGGCTGTTAGTAATGACACTTATGTTTCATTATAGGCATACCTACGGGATATGGTAGGTTCAGTTCCAGACTGCCACAATAAAGAGAATATTGCAATAAGGCAGTTTACAAATCTTTTGGTTACCCAGTGCATGTAAAAGTTATGTTTACACTATACATAGTCTATTTAAAGTATGAGTAGCATTATGTCTTAAAAATGTACAAATCTTAATTAAAAAATAATTACTAAAAGTTGCCAACAGTCATCAAGCCTTCAATGAGCTGTAATCTTTTTGTGTGTGAAGAGTTTTACTTTGATGTTGATGGCTGCTGAATGATTAGGGTGGTGGTTGCTGAAGGTTGGGGTGGTTGTGGTAATTTCTTAAAATAAGATATCAATGAAGTTTGCCACATCGATTGGCTTTTCCTTTCATGAAAGATTTCTCTGTAGCATGCAATGCTGTTGGATAGCGTTTAGCCCACAGTGAAACTTCTTTCAAAATTGGAGTCAATCCTTTCAAACTCTTCTACCGCTTCATCAACTAAGTTCATTCTTGTCATTTCAACAATATTTACAGCATCTTTACCAGAAGTGTTTTTCATCTCAAGAAACCACTTTCTTTGCATATCCATGAGAAGCAACTCCCCATTTGCTTTATCCTGATGTTGTAGCAATTCAGTCACATCTTCAAATGCCACCTCTAATGCTAGTTCCCTTGCTGTTTCCACCACATTTGCAGTCACTTACTCTGCTAAAGAATTAAAACTCTGCTCAAAGTCATCCATGAAGACTGGGATCAACTTCTTCCAAACTTCTGTTAATGTCAATATTTTGACCTACTCTCAGAAATCATGAATATTTTTAATGGCATTGGGAATGGTGAATCCTTTCCAGAAGGTTTTCTATTTCCTTTGCCCAGTCTATCAGAGGAATCACTATCTATGACAGCTATAGCCTTACAAAATGTATTTCTTTTTTTTTTTTGAGTTGGAGTCTCACTCTGTTGCCTAGACTGGAGTGCAGTAGCCGCTCCCGGCCATCGCAGCCTTGACCTGCTGGGCTCCGGCGATCCTTCTGCCTCAGCCTTCCAAGTAGCCGGAATTACAGGTATGCGCTACCACACCCGGCTGATTTTTTGATTTATTGTAGAGATGAGGTCTCATTGCCCAGGCAGGTCTTAAACCCGCAGGCTCGGGCAATTCACTCACCTCAGCCTCCCAAAGGCACAGGATTACAGGCTGAGCCACCGAGCCTAGCACAAAATGTATTTCTTAAGTCATAAGACTTGAAAGCCAGAATTACTGCTTAATCCATGGATTGCAGAATGGATATTATGTTAGCAGGCATGAAAACGACATTAAACCGTACTGGGAAACTATGGTGGGGGGAGGGAGATGGGATTAACAGTAGCAAATATCTGTCTGGAACGGGGAAACACCCCATATCAACAGGGTGCTGAATGAAATGCAATTGTATACCTAACCCTTAACTGTACCCCACAACTTCACAATAAAAAAAAAAAAAGAAAACGACATTAATCTCCTTTCATATCTCCATTAGAGCTCTTGGGTGATCAGGTGTATTGTCAATGAGCAGTCATATTTTGAAAGAAATTTTTTCCTGACCAGTAGATCTCAACAGCAGGTTTAATTCTGACCAGTAGGTCTCAACAGCGGGTTTAAAATATTCAGTAAACTATGCTGTAAGGAAATATACTGTTGTTCAGGCTCTGTTGTTTCATTTATAGAGCACAGGCAGAATGGATATAGTGTAATTCTTGAGGGCCCTAGGATTTTCAGAATGGTAAATGAACATTGGCTTCAACTTGACATTACTAGCTGCATTAGCTCCTAACAAGAGAGACAGCCTGTTCTTAGAAGCTTTGAAAGCAGGCATTGATTTCTCTCTCACTATGAAAGCCCTAGATGGCTTCTTTTTAAATAGAAGGTTGTTTTGTCTGCATTGAAAATCTATTGTTTAGTGTAGCCACCTTCATCAGTTATCTTCTGGATAACTTGCTATAGCTTCTACCATCAACACTTGCTGCTTCACCATGCATTTTCATGTTATGGAGGGCTTTTATTTTTTCTTTAACCCCCATGAACCAACCTCTGCTTGCTATCAGTTTTTCTTCTGCAACTTCTTCACTTCTCTCAGCCTTCATAGAACAGCCTTCATAAAGCCTTTCTCTGGATTAGGCTTTGGCTTAAGTGAATGTTGTGGCTGGTTTGGTCTTCTATCCAGACCACTAAAACTTTCTTTCATATTAGTAGTAAGGCTGTTTGTGTTTGGCTTTCTTATGATTCGTGTGTTCACTGGAGTAGCACTTTTAATTTTCTTCAATAACTTTTCATTTGCATTAACAACTTGGCTAAATGTTTGGAACAAGATATCTAGCTTTTAGGCTATCTTGGCCTTTTGGCTTATCTTGGCTTTTTTTTTTTTGAGTTGGAGTCTCACTCTGTCGCCCAGACTGGAGTGCAGTGGCCGCTCCCGGCCACCGCAGCCTCAACCTGCTGGGCTCCGGCGATCCTTCTGCCTCAGCCTTCCGAGTAGCCAGAATTACAGGCACATGCTACCATGCCCGGCTGATTTTTTGATTTATTGTAGAGATGAGGTCTCGCTGCCCAGGCGGGTCTCGAACCTGCAGGCTCAGGCAATCCACTCACTTCAGCCTCCCAAAGGCATGGGATTACAGGCTGAGCCACCGAGCCTGGCTATCTTGGCTTTTGATATGTCTTCTCAGTAAGCTAATTCATTTCTAGCTTTTTATTTAAAGTGAGAAAAGTGCAACTCTTCCTTTACTTGAACATTTAGAAGTCGTCATAGGCTTATTAGTTCGCCTAATTTCAATACTGTTTGTCTCAGGGAATAGAGAGTCCCAAGAAAAGGGTGAAAGACAGGGGTAGGGCTGGTCAATGGAGCAGTCAGAACTCACACGTTAATCAAGTAAGTTTGCTGTCTTCCGTGGGCTTGGTTCATCGTGCCCCAAGATAATTACAGTAGTAACATCAAAGAACACTGATCACAGTTCACCATAACAGAATAATAATTAAAAAGTTTGGAATTGTAAGGATCATCAAATTGTGACACAGAGACATGACATGAACACGTGCTTAGAAAAATGGTGCCAATAGACTTACTTGATGCAAGGTTGTCACAAACCTTGAATTTGTAAAGAATTGCAATATCTGGGAAGCATAATACAGTGAAGTATAATAAAAGGTATTCCTGTACTATCAGTCATTTCATGGCTATGTTTCCTAATTTTGAATGTCAGTTAAACAAATCTGTTACACCAGAGTTGTTCATGTGAACTGATGGTATTGAAAGAATATTAATGTTTCTGTGTCTTGGATCTAACATTAATGTCTTAGTGAGAAGGGTATCCTTGTACCCAGCTTTGGAATTAGACTATGTTTTATAGCAAACAAAAAATCTAACAAAGAGAGTGATGTTTTGAAAAGCAACTGCCATCCTAACGTATATTTTATTAGTGTTTTAGAAAATACTAATTTTATGTAAAAACAATATTCTAATCAGTGTTTGAAGCTAGCATTATTGCAAGCTATCAAGGAAATAGGTCTTCTGATGTCAGATATTTGTTCACAATGTACTACCCAGCATCCCAGAGAAAGCTGCAGGCTTGGTTAAGTGAGCAGGATTCTAACACATATGCTCTGCCTCTCTTCTCTGTTTACATCTAAGCAGACCTTTTAAAATCTGTTTTATATGTTGAACTTCTAGTTAAAATTTTGTTTGAAGGAGAATATTGACTGCTTCAAAATGATGATAGTGACAATAAAGAGGAAGCGGGGTGGGGGAGAAGAGAGAGGTAAATGTTTTGAATTAGTTATCAGATATTTTGAATCAGACCTGATTGTGCTAGCTCCATGTCATCTTGGATAAATGACTTCAGGGCCTTGATTTTTTTCTTCTGTAATGGAGGTTGGGGTGGGGAGGGAAGATTTAAAATAGGTGATCTCAAGGTATATAGAATATAACGTCATGGATATTTCCTGGAACGGGGGCTGCCTGAACTCTGTGCCCTAATCCTGCTACTCTCACATCCCCTGGCCAAATGGTATCTTGGAGAGACATCTAAGTCTAACATTGATAAGACGTCTCTCCAGTGTCTCGGAATTTCCCTCTGTGTTAAATGATGCTCAGTAGGTAGTATAACCTGATCTATAAACACAGCTCCTCTGGTTACGAACATGCACCTACTTGGAAGTTGGCAGGGAAACGTAAACTTCCTATGAGCTAGGTTCTATTTACTTGATGTCTGCCCATATATCTACTATACTTGTTACGAAGAGCAGATGAATGTCATTGGCTCCAGAAAGCATTTCTTTTTCCCTAAATGCCTTAGATATTAAGAAAAACTCTGAAACATATACAGAAGCAGTTATTTTTTAACTCTAGTAAAATATGTCTTATATGAGGAAAATGGATTTTTGGATTGGGCTAGGCGCTCTTTTTCTTGACTCCATCACTAAACCAATATGTTTGATCAATTCAAAGTCTGATTTGATATGCTATCACAAAGTTTGTGTAAGTGGGTAAGGTACATGACTATAAGCCAGAGCAACTTTTTTTCCTGATATGATTCTGATATGACACCTAAAACAACCGCTAGAGTTAATGGACGAGATTTTCTTAAGTTTTTCAGACTTCTGTTCGTTATTTGGTATTTAATGTTAGTCATTCCAATCCATATTCTGTAGGCTTCAGCCCATTCATCGTTCAAAAATATTGCTGAACGGTTTTTACTCTTTCAGTGGAGTGTTCTTTTTAATGGAATAATCTGATTACTAGAGTCATTGTTATCTTAGGAATTGATTTTGTTATATAGTTTAGTAATTCTAGGATAGAGGAACCAGTGTAAGATACTGTCTCAGGTAAGATTCCATCCCCATGTTACTTAGGAGGCAAAAGACAGAACATGTGAAGGCTCCATAGAAAAGGGAGAAGGAGAAGGATAATAAAGAAGGACAGAGTCAAGATTAAGAGCCCATTGGAAACTGAATGGAAACCACAAGCACCGGGTCAGGAAGTGTAGCAGTCCTCATTCATTCATTACTGTAGCTTCTCCATTATAGACCAGTGGACACATGGGTACCTCCAGATGAATGCAGACAATTACTTCAAAATAATATGTTCTTTGGCATGAAATGTTTCCTCTACTGAGTGGAAGAATGAGTTCTGTGATATATGAGGACATTACTGGCTTAGGACAAAGCTTTCTTTCCTAATTGGAGGTGCTGCTTTGTGGGATTGCTATTAACACACCAGCTGATTCCTCTTGTGTTGCACTGCAAATTGCTGATTAACTGCTTTTATGTATGCAGAACTGACAAGTTGCCTCATTTAGAAATAAACAGTAGTGCTCTAAGGAACTAGTCAAAAGTTCAAACTGACATTTAGAAATTGTAAACCCACAGATTTCATGACAAGTAATGCTGTCAGTTTAAATTATGGCTTTTCTACCTCAAGATGGATAAAAAGAGCTAGTAATATAGCCTGTGACTAGTATATTAGAGAGAGATTCTGCTCTAGTGAGCTGAGAGATTGTGCTATTTGGATCTAACATTCAGTTGCACTTCCTTTTCCTTGGATATTTTCTGGGTGATGAGCCAGTGTGAAGGGTTGATACTGCAAATGGTTGTAACAAATGCATATTAGTTCAACCAAAAAATGCTCTATTCTTGCTTTCACGGGAGAATTTTGAATTACTGAATTAGGAAACTGGAATGAGTTTGGAGTCTAATTCTCAAAATAAGGCACTTTATGTTAACACGAGAAAGTTTAGCAATAATTTCACTATCTGGAAAGATTGAATTACATACTAAAGTATGTGGAACAAGGGTTAAAAAAAAAAGAATCAGGTTGAAGAAAATAGCTTCCTCCTTGATTTTGATATCTCCTAGCCAAGTTCTTTCCCAACTTACCTGTTTGTACTATCTGGCATTTTTATGAACTTTCTCCCAACTAGCAAGGAGTCAGCTCTCATGTTACACCCAGTGTAGCCTGGCCTCACCTGCTGGCTCTAGAGTCCTTTGTGACTGACTCCTGGTGATTGGAGGTCCAGATTGGTGGATCAAAGTGTATATTAGATGGGATGTGTTGGTGGGGGGCTATCTTTCCCCTTATTGCTCTTTATTTTCTTATGTTACATATTTATATAAAGATTGTGAATTTTAGGCTGTAAAAAAAAATCAGTTGATTTAAAAAAATCTGACTAGAACTGTCAGAAATTTGATAGAAGTCATTTCTGCCTAATGGCTAAACCAGTGGTTCATGTAACCAGTGGTCATTTTAGTCCCTTCCCGTCTACCCCTTCACTTGGGAAGTACATTACAGTGGAGAGACCTGGAGTTGGAGTCAGAAGACATGGGCTTAGCACCTGCTCTTCCATACCTTTAGCAACATATTTTACTTTTCCAACTCATTTTTTTAATCTGCAAAATGGGGACACCTATTTATATGTATCTGTAGGTTTGTTGTGAGACTAAAATGAAACCGGAATTATTTTATGGAGTATGATGTCTTATGCAGATATTATTATGATTATTATGTAATAAGATCAGAACCAGCTTCCCAGGCATGCCACTGGTGCCAGTTGCATGGGATCTCATGCTCAAGAGGGAGTCCTATGCTTGGGATTTAATGCCTGTGTGGTTACTCCTTTGAAATTCTGAATAATTGTATTTTGTACGTAAAGTCAGATAGAACAATGAAGCATGTGCTGGAACGTGAACCCTGTATAATCCAGCCTTTTGTCACTTCCTACTTCTTTGCAGCAGGTTCTCGGCTGAGCACTCCCCTGCTCCTACCCAGTACCTGCTGTCATCCTCTGTCCCTGTCATGACATGGGTGTGTACCTTGCATACAAAGTCATGTGAGAGTCTGCAGTGCCCTCAAGCATTCTCATGCCCAAGGGAGTACAATATTAAGTAGCAAATAAAAATGTTGGGAGAGTGACCACGGGGTGGGGGGGAAGCCCCTCGTTTTCATTTTGTATGTGCCTCTACAAATTATGTGGCTGCTCTACAAAATATGTAACTGGCCCTGCCTTTCAGAGCCCTAGGGATTTCTCAGGGACCCATCTAGGCCCTCATGGGATAGGTAATAATGACCCTGATGAGGGCCTTTGGTAGAGACAGACTAGAAGAGAAGCCAGTGTATAGAGGAATGATTGAAAAGCGAGGAAGTGTAGACTGCAGTTGAAACTAACTTGTTTTAAAGATTGCCTTGAAGAGTAGGAAAGGGAGTGGTAGCTGGAGTGAAAGATGAGAGAAGGGTTCTTGTTTTTCTTGTTGGGGAAGAACTGAACATGATGCTTGACTGTTAATAAGATGAAGTTAGTTGAGAAAGAAAATTAAATGCAATCATTTCTAAAATATTTACTGAAAAGTTATCATATAGTTTTGCTGTTCACTCTCGAACTAAGGTTCAAAAGTTTTTATTTTCCAAAGCAACAGAAGGTGCCTTAGGTTCTATTCTTTATACCCAAATAGGGGAGGGCAGTGTGAGGTGCTCTAATGTGGCTTAGGGCCATCCATATTTGGCTTTCTTTTCCTCCTGCAGTGGGCTGGTGCTGGAGCAGAAGGCCATACAATCGGTTCTTCTTGTCTCCATAGTAAAACAGGGTGATCTTCTGTCCCTGAGCACTGTGTTTGGGTGTGAGATCTGTTGGGCTTTTGAATACTCAGCCATGCAGCATGCTGGGGGCAGCTGTCATATTGGCTCCTTTTGGGATCTGGGACAGCTTTTGGCAGTGACTACTATTCTTTGGCTCCCTGGGGAATTGAAATTAATTGGCTCCTACTTGAAGGGAATATTTATCAGAATTTGAAAGTAGTGAATAGGAATATTTAGGGTTACTGTATTTTTTAAAATCTGTAAAATGGTAATCCTACCTTACAAATTGTTGAGAGGATTTTATTAGATAAAATATATAAAATGCCTAGTGCAATGTCTGGCACAATATTAGATGCCTGACATATTATTTGTTTCCTGTTTCCTTCTTCATTCCTCTTTTTAAAAAAAGTTAAGTATTATGTTAAGAGATACCTTCCTTGATGCACTAGTGATGGTCACAAAAATTATGTACAAAATCAATTTAAACTTTTAAAATATGCTCGGTGAAATTGACATTGAAAGAAAGCCTTCATTGATTATTTTTTTTCCAAACAGGGGCAGAGAGGGGAAATACTTTAGTAAAGAAAATATCTTCAGTTTATTTTTAAGAACTATTTTCCTCCATAATGCTCATTTAAATAAAGGCAAGTAAATTTTAACCTCTATGGACCTTCCTTTTCTTATATGTAAAGTTGGGATAATAATAATACATAGCATAATGGTTTTATAATGTTTATGTAAGAACGGTGGGTAGCACAGTATGTTAGCAGTTATTATTTCCTTCAATGGCATATTAATTTGAGATTAGTGATCCTGTGTTTTTAAAAATTTATACTCAGCCAGGCACGGTGGCTCAAGCCTGTAATCCCAGCTCTTTGGGAGGCTGAGGCGAGACGATTGCCTGAGCCTGCGAGTTTGAGACCAGCCTGAGCAACATGAGACCTCGTCTCTACAATAAATCAATAAAATTAGCCTGGCATGGTGGTACCCACCTGTAGTTCTGGCTACTTGGAAGGCTGAGGTGGAAGGATCGCCGGAGTCCAGCAGGTTGATGCTGGGGTGGCCGTGAGCGTGCCACTGTACTCCAGTCTGGGCACCGGAGTGAGACTCCAACTCTAAAACCCCTCCCAAAACAAACTTATATTCATACTTGTGGCAGTAAAGTAGTATTATTTATTTTTAATAATGTTTAAGATATATTAATGTATAAACAACTTCAGGCAAGAGGCATACCTAAAGGTAAGTTGCATGCCATTTCTGTCTGCTTGCTTGTTTATTTATTGTAGTAAAATATGCATAACAAACATTTACAATTTTAACCATTTTAAGTGTATAATTCACTGGCATTAAGTACATTCATAACTGTGCAAACACTCCTATCTCTCCAGTTCCAAAACTGTTTCACCACCCCAGGCAGAAACTCTGCACTCATTAAATATTGACACCCCAGTCCTCCTTCCCCCAGCCCTTGATAATCTCTTTTCTGCTTTATGTTGTTATAAATTTGCCTATTCCTGGTACCCCATATAATTGAGATCATAAAATATTTTGTGCCTGACTTATTTTGTTTAGTGTATTGTTTTCCAAGTTCAGCCATGATATTGCATGTATCAGAATTTCATTCCTTTTTATGGCTGAATAATATTTAATTGTATGTAAATGCCATATTTTGTTTATTCATTTATCTGATTATGGACACTTGGGTTATTTCTACTCATTGGCAGTTGTGAATAATGTTACTGTGAACACTCGTATACAACTATTTGAGTTCCCGCATAAAATTTTTCTTGGAGCCGGGCTCAGTGGCTCAGCCTGTAATCCCATGCTTTGGGAGGCTGAGTGAGTGAATTGCCTGAGCCCGCGGGTTCGAGACCCACCTGGGCAACTTGGCAAGACCTCATCTCTACAATAAATCAAAAAATTAGCCAGGTGTGGTAGTGTTCACCTGTAGTTTCAGCTACTTGGAAGGCTGAGACTGAAGGATCGCCGGAGCCCAGCAGGTCGAGGCTGCGGTGGCCAGGAGCGGCCACTGCACTCCAGTCTGGGCGACAGAGTGAGACTCCAACTCAAAAAAAAAAAAATTCTTGGTATATAACTAGATGTTGGGTTGCTGGATTATATGATATTTCTGTGTTTAACTTTTGAGGAACATTAAACTTTTTTCCACAGCAGCTGTACCATTTTACATTCCTACATGCAATGTACTACAGTTCCAATTTCTCCACATCCTCACCAACACTTATTTTCTTCCATTTTAAAAATAATAACCATCCTAATGGGTGTGAAGTACTTTTATCTCATTGTGGTTTTGAATTGCATTTTTCTAATGACAGATGATGTTGAGCATCTTTTCATGTGCTTATTGGTCATATGTGTATCTTTGGAGAAAAGCCTTTTTAAGTCCTTTGGCCATTTAAAAAATTGTGTTGTTGCTTTTGTTATTGTTTATAGGGGTTCTTTATATATTCTAGATATTAATCCTGTCTCAGGCTTATGATTTGTAAATATTTTTTCCCATTTTGTGTTACATCTTTTTACTCTTTATAGTGTTTTTGATGCACAGAAGTTTTTAGTTTTGACAAAGTCCAGTTTATCTGTTTTTTTTTTTCTTTGTTGCCTGTGTTTTTGGTGTCATATCCAAGAAATCATTGCCGAATTCAATGTCATGAAGCTTTTTCTTTATGTTTTCTTCTAAGAGTTTTATAGTTTAGCATTTAGGTCTTATATTTAGATCTTCAATACATTTTGAGTGAGTTTTTCTATTTGGTATAAGGTAAGACTCCAACTTTATTCTGTTGCGTGTGAATATTCAGTTTTGTCAGTACCATTTGTTGAAAAGACTGTCCTTTCTCCATTGAATGGTCTTTGCACCCTTGTTGAAAATCAGTTGACTACATGGGTGCGTTTATTTCTGGGCTCTCTATTTCATTGGTCTATGCCTGTCTTAATGCCATTATGACACTGTTTTGATTACCATAGCTTAGTGCTGAGTTTCGAAAGCAGAAAGTGTGAGTTCTCCAACTTGGTTCCTCTTTTTCAAGATTGTTTTGACTATTCAGGTTCCCTTGAGATTCCATATGAATGTTAGGATGATTTTTGTTCTATCTGCCTTTAATACATGCACTCATTTAAATTTTAAAAATAACAGCTTGAAAAAAATTTGTGAATACTCCAAAAAATAAAATCCTTAAGGCTTCATGTGGTTGCCAACATGTTAGGCAATGCAAAATATATTAAATTGAGCTATAATACTTTAAAAAAAATCATACTCCAAGTGTGCAGTGAGAGTTTGATATATGAAATAGATCTTTGTGTGTAACTTTTAGGGGATGCCTTATTCTTTTAAAGCTGTATCAATATAGAGGCATTGTTATGTAGGCATTGTTAAGAGTGGGATGTTTGGAATTAAACACCTTTTTTTTTTTTTTTTAAATCCTGGCTCTGCCATTCACTACTTGTATGACTCTAGGTGACTTAACTTTTTCTCTGCACCTCAGTTTTCTTATCTTTAAAATGGAACTAAAAATAAAGCTGCTTTGAAAATTAAGTGTAGAAACATAACAAGGATTTTAGCAATGTAGACATTTAAATACTCAAATACTAAGGCTGTTTAGAACATTTTAGGGGTTCTTCTTTTAGGTAACTGTTTGTAATGGAAGAGTGGGCAATTTGATGATTTGTATTCAGCCAGTTTTTGCCTCTAACAAGTTGTGTGATTGAAGATGATTCTGGTTGGGGATCTTCCCATTTGTAAAATAAGGTCTCTTCCAGCTATAACTCTCAAATTCTGTCTTGCTCTCATTTTTCTCTCTGTTCACTTCATCTGGAACTCATGTTTGATGCATTTTGAACCATTTTATTCTAACTTCCTTGTCTCAGCTCATTTTTTCTATATTTATCTTTTTATCTGTCCTGTATTTGGAGATTTGCATTTATTTTCCATTTTGATTTTCTTAGGTTAATCTTCCCAGCCACTACTTATCAACTGTGTAGTGTTTAGGCTGCCTGGTGAAGTTCTCCACCTCAATGAGATTCTCCCTTTTTTATTTCTAGAATTTCCATTGAATTCTTTTTCAAATCTGCCTGGTCATTTTTCATACTGCCTTTTTTTAAAAAAACACAAAACAACAACAACAAAAAACCAAAGCCTTATTATTACTTCTCTTTATCTCCTTCAACATTTTAAACATAGTAGTTTTAAAGGTTTTTTTTTTTTTTAGTCTGTTAAATTATGTCTAACTCTTGTGGCACAAATTCTCCTATCTCCATCACCACCCTGGTTGGCAGATGGAGTTTTTCCAGTCTCTATTTCATGGACAGACCTTGGTGACTCTTAGTTTATTCAGGTAGCTCACATCCACCAAATATCAAATCTCTTGAGGGACATCAGTGGACTTCCTCCAGTGGCTGAGGTCTATGACTTATTTTAATACTCCTTTCTGGGAGCTTTATTGGCTTCAGTTCCTGCTTACCTCCTGACTTTTATTTCCTCCTTGTTTCTGGCACTTGGGGATTCTGTTCCTTGCATGTGAACTTAGACATGTAGCTTAAAATTATTTTCAAGTATTCTACACATTCTTTGTTTTTAGATTGGGAACTGTGTCTTTCCACTGTAGCCCAATATACCATTTTTGCCATATTGACCAGAAGTCTCTGTACTTTTCCAGACATATACATGTTTGTGTCCCTAATAGTTTTTAGAATCTTTTATTAAACAACTTCCCGTTTTTCAACCCTAGCATAGTACTCTGTCCCGTATCTAGCCATTAAGTGAGGGAATAAATACATGAGATCTAAGGTATTAGTTTCCGGTTTTGAAGTTTTAGAGACCATTGGTGAAACTTTAAACTTTATTGTTGCTTAGTTTTGTAGTTTAATTCTGCTTTATTTTTCTTCTTAAATGAATTCTATATAGTCTATTAATTAAAGTGAACTGAATTAGAAGATGAGTCGTAGAAGGGAGGCGAGAATATCTAGAAACAAACATACAATAGAGGATTCAAAATTGTATCTTGAATTAGTGATCCAAAAGGGAGGTAAATATCAATAAGTCACTAAAAGATGTTCTTAGCCAGAGTCAGTGAAAACTCCCCAGGGACCCTTCTGAACGGAGAGAGCAGTGTTATCAGCTCCCCCTGTATCAACCATTTGTGTCTCTTCATGAAATACCTGCTTATCTTTAAAGCAGACTTTGATAAAAGATTGCTGACTAGTGTGTGTTTTTTCTTAGCTTCTAAGGCTACTTTAATTTTCTCATAAACACCAAGATAATCTTAGTTAAACTAAGTGCCTTCTCCCATCTCAGGCAGAACCTATTTTTCTGCTCTTCAGTTTGAGGAGGGTTAATATTGGCTCTGAATGAACATCTGCTGGCCCCATATTGACACAGGAATAAATTATTCAGCATGTAGTATTTGGGAATTTAAAAGCTCCGTGATGAATTCTACAAAACTATATTATGTCTCTGACATTCTAGGGTTTCATTATTTTGTCTTCAATTATTCACAAAGGCTTTTTCACCTCTCAAAGCGTATATGAGAGTCTTGAGATCAAGTGAGCCCATGCTGAAATGATGGAAGACTATATTAAGACAGGATCTTCTCCTTTTTGTTTTGATAATATTTTTCTTTTTGAACTAAAAGACCCTTTCTCTATACGTATAAAACTGGGATCGTTTGTTATGAGTGAGCTTTTTTATTTGTAGGACACAGGTTGTCGGGAGATGATGCTCTTGTGTGTAGTGTTGCCAGTTCTTTCCTGATAGCTCAGGGGAATGTGTCTTAAGGATTATAACAATGATTCTCAAATTTTATTTCCTTTAAAAGATTAACTGGATTTTCTATGTGTGCATAGATTGGCACTTAAAGATCAAAAGTTAACTGAGAGGTCTCCTAAATATTTCTTGAATTATTTTCTGTTTCTCTACTGTTGATGTGTTAACTCCTATCCTCTTTGTTTCCGGTACAGGGATTCTTAAGCTTTTGTGTGTATATATGTTTGAGGTGGGGGGTTGAGGAATGGAACCCTTTAGCAGTCTGATGGAGGATATAAATACAGAAGAAACTGATTATAGAAATATAGTTCCATTCACAGGAGTTCTATACAGCTCAAAGTATGAAATATCTTCTAGTGTAAACTTAACCCAGACTTTAAAAAATAATCCTTCAAAGCTAAGACTTTCCATTCCTGTGATTGACCCCAAAGCAAATTTTTAGAGAGTTTGAACAAACCGTGGAAAACAACTTTTTTGGAGGGTTAACTATGTGTTATTAGTCCTTGAGAGAAGCTAGAAACTAAGAAAAGTAAAGATCCAGATTTTCTTATGACAATTTATACACACTATACAGTCTATTCCTAAAATTGCTAGTAAATCTAGATGCACAGAATGTATAATGGGAAAATAAACCAATATAACTACAAGAAAAGTGTGCTTTTTCTGGAATGTGGTTAATATTTGAACTTGCCACTTCAGTACTGCTCTTATAGCCTTCTTTAGTTTCTATTTTGTACATGATATGTGTTGGAAGCAACAAAGAAAGGTGAAAGATAATGGACCTGTTTCTCTCTAGTGCTTATGTCATTCTCTACTAATGAATTAGATATGGAAAGAGGTACATTTACTCTTTCAACCTTCTAGATACACATTGAACAAGTGTGCCAATTTTGTACATGAAAATGACATTACTGTCTCATTTTCACAGTAACATGATGTTAGGTTAATTTTTTAGAAGTGTTGGGCACTCTCTGGGGGGTTAACACTAATGCCTGGAGTCAAACCATTCATTCCCTTTTTGCCAACTTGTTAACATGAAGTTAATTCAATTTTGGGGGGTCATAGTAAGAAATTATTAGTTTTCATATTTTGCCCTAAATACATAATGGCATAATTATAATAATTGCTTACATTTATATGTAAATATTTACAAAAATGTTTACAAAAAAAAATTTATCTCATAGTAACTAGGACACAGATATGGGAGGGATTATTTCTGTTTCATAGAGGGGGAAAGAGAGGCCCAGGGAGGCTGTGACTTGCCTAAGATCGCAGAGTAAGTCATAGAGCTAAGATGGGAACTCAAGGCTCTTGGCTCTTTTCCAGTGCTCTTTTCTGTAACTCCAGTCTGAGAAGGTTTGCTCTTTGCTTTCTCTGCAGTATCCTTTAGTGCTGCTCAGGCAGATGGATGGGCGTTTATTCAGTCTTGGTAATGGACATGGATTATGTCTCCATCTGCTTGGTAGAAAATCAGTCTCTATACTGAGCAATGTCCATTTAAAATATTAAATGGCATCAAAACTTATGACATTTAAAGTGCTTTTACAATTTAGTTAAGATAACAATTTCATCTGCTTCTGTGTAATTACAGAGGTTTTGAGTCATTTTCATTTAGCAGGCTGGAAAAATATGACCTCTGGTTACATGGCCTTTTCATTTCATGAATGTGTACGCGTGCATGCTCGTGTGTGTGTGTGTGTGTGTGTGTGTGTGTAACTGATGAACTTGGGGAGGTTCCATTACTTTCTGCTCTGCTTTTTCAAAGACTCCAATTGTCTCTACTGCAACCCCCAAGCCTCCTCCTCCTGTCTGCTGACAGCAGTCAGGATTTCCATGTGACATACAGCAGCAGATTATTGATTTTATTTTTTATCAGGGCACTGTGTATGTCACTTGAGGTGGTCTTGTGGGCATTTAGTTCATCAGTGATTATGCACGGGACCCACTTTAGCTGGAGCTAGGAAGGAAATGTCAAACAGGAAAGGACTGGGATGATTCTTTTAAGAATGAGCATCAGGGAATTTATACTAGAGAGAAACACTGACCTGTCACTTCTCCTTCAGCATTTCACTTTGATTTCCAGTTGGCATGTTTAAAGAGCTTGACATTTCATTTCTCTGTGTTCACTTGAGCAGGGAGTATGGGATCAAAAGCCATCGATTGGTTAGCAGTAGTCTATAACTCTTAAGTAACACTTGGTCATGAATGAAAGCTCTACATGTTTGAAAGTCAGCCCCCCCAAATTGTGTATAACTGTAGCCTGTGGAGGTCTGTCGTGTTTTGGTTCAGATGTGTGGAAGTAGATCCAGTTCAACTGAGCTGCAGAGAAGCCTTGCCTTCTCTAAGGTGACTGCGAATTTCAAGGACTTGAGAAAATCTTTGTGCTTTTTCTTGGGCTTAGTTCCTCAGTATACTGAGCTTACCTTGGAATACACCATGGTCTTTCCAGGGTCCCTAGAATTAACCTCTGGAGGCCTTCTAGGGAGACCTGTACCTAGTATCCTTTTGGAGTCCCAGTGAGTCTTGAATTGCAGCTCTTTCCTGGTCCTCAGCTTCATTCCACCTTTCCAGGATAAGATGCAAAGATGAAAGGATTTGAGGGCCACTGTGCATGTGGCCAGTGGCTGGTGCTGCATCTCCTACTTTTAGACCACATCTATGAGTTGAGTTCTACAGTTGCTCCTAATGTTTAAGAGAGTAATGTAATGGCTGTTTTCTTTTATACATTTTACTCTAGGGGGAAATCATTTTCTGTCACAGTCCTCAAGCACTAGGTAAACTGTCTGAAACCAAGATGCAGATTCTAGACTAACTTGGAATAGTGGAAAGGTCTACAACTGTGCAAAGTGCCGGGCTCTTTCCTGCTTGCACTCATACTTCAGTGGCAAGTGCTTTTAATTGGTTAACACCTATCTGGTAGATCTGAAGAAAGGTGCCAAAACCTCACTGTTGTTAAGTCTTTACCTCAAAATACCAAGGCAGCAGAGGTGTTTTTTTCTGCTGCTCTTCTCAGTGGACCTTACCTAACCAAATGGGTTAGGAGTAAATATAATGATCTGAGGGCTTATGGTGCTTTAAGCATCTATGTTGTGACTGATATCATATAAATCATTGCTTCTCTAGCTACCTGTGATGAAACTCTATTAATATTAACTCTGGGGATGAAATGAAGTTGAATGGAATACACTGTAAATGGAGAAGAGTGGTAAGAAGGAACTACTGAGGAGGAAAGGGCAGTGACTTTTAAGAGTCTTTTCTTTAAAATCTTTTGTTTTTAAAAAGTTTGTCTACTTTGATTGTTTCACTGAATATTTTTTTGTTGTTTTGTTTTCTGCTTGCTTGTTGTTTCTTGACTTAAGTTATTTTGACTTTTGTTTTTTTTTCTGTATTTGATTTAAATTGCTTTCTTTGTGACTATCTTATACAGTAGGCTTATCCACAGCTCTCTTCAGCCTTCTACCCCATCTCCCAGAACAATAATCAGGCATTTTTATTTCATCCTATCCTCTCCTCGTCCCTCGTCTTCTAAATCATTCACGTTGTCTGCATGTAAAGAGTCTTGTGTGTTACAGAGATTGGTGATCTATGAAGTATACACCAAGGATAGCTGTTAGGCAGTTTTTATGGATATACAAGAAAGTTATGTCCACAAGTTTTCTCCTTGTCACTTGCAAGAGCTATTGTCAGCCACCTGCCCCAGCAAGTGATACCTTTTGGATCTTTCCCCGATATTCTGTGGTTCATTGACAGCCAGCTTGGATCTCCTGCTCTCAAATTCTGGTGAGAATTTGGACCTGGTGTCACTCGTCCTAGCTCTCAGAAATTCCCAGTGAACATAAAGTAGCCCCACTGTTTCAAATAGGAGAGGTTGGCCAGGATATGTCTTTGTTCCCAGTCTCTTAAATCTGATACATTAGAATGAAAGTAGTGCAAAACTTTGGTAGCCCATTTTGGCAAGTTTTATAAATCTGGTATAAAGAATCATGAAGTATGAACCAACATGTGAGGAACTGGACAGACCTGAAGTCATATATGGCCTTGGTAAATTTATTCACCCTGCTGAGCCTCAATTTCTGCTTAGCAAAATGGGCTAATAGTACCTGTTTCACAGCTGGTTGTAGAGACTAAATGATATCCATATATGAAAAACACCCAAGCCAGTGCTTGACATCGGATATTTGTTTTCCTTTCTTCCACACAAACCACCACCTACACCAGCTCCCAACCTGAAGATTGAATAAGTACTTATAACTTTGTAAGGCAGAATTAGTGACTCAGGTTAGTTATAAAAAATAATTTATTACCTGTGAATGCCGACTTTTTTCTGAGAGAAGGTTTTAATATTGAATGCATTCCCATTTACTTTAAATACCTTAATATGATTTTGTTTGAAATGAATAGGATGGACTATGTAACTTTTCAAGATCCCTTCAAGTCCTGCAGTTTTATGATTCTTAATTTTTGCAAAATCAATATAATAAGGCTTTCTCGACTTTACATTCTGATTTCTATGCAGTAAAAGTGTGAAAAAGAGACTGTGCTTCATTAGAAATAGTTCTTGTTTTTGTAACTGGAGCATTGATGTTTTTGTGATGATGTTTTCTCTTAAAAATAAAAACAACTAAAAATGAGTTTCTTTGCCAAATCCTCAAAGTTGCTTTGCCTTAGGCTCTGAGCAAGCTCAGGCAGATCCATGAAAGGTCACCACAGGCAACTCAGCTACCCAGCCTCCTAGCCTGTGGCGAGCATCAGCTGAGGGGAAAGGGAACACAGGAGGGTTTGGAAAGGAGATGATTCTGGACTTGAGGATTCAACAGTCCCATGTACTATACAAGGATTTTTAGGGGGTGATTATTAGCATTTTGGCAGCAGTTATTTCTTCTCCTTCCTGTGAGTTTTTATTTTGGGGGCCTAGCTTTGGAAGTTCTGTTAACTAAAACTTTATTGGCTGTAGTATGATATATTCCTTTGTGGTTCCAAATATTTGTGGTGGTTGTGGGTTTTTCTTTTTAATTTCAGTTCCTGTGATATTAAGACCAGCTGGTTAAAAGTTATTTATTTTGATACAGAAAGGTATTATGACTAAACCGTGCAGAAAAAAACTCTAGCCAGAGAGGCAGCATACTATGATAGAAAGAGTGGAGGCATTGAAGTCAGATCTGAGTTTGAATCCCAATTCAGTTGCTTAAGGAATGTGTGTGATGTGACATGGGGCAAGCTGTTTAATCTCTCTGAAGCTCTTCTTTCTCCCTGGAAAGAATGAATTAGTAACTTGTGTTTTAGTTGGTTGAGAACATTAATTTATGTAAAATGTCTGCTTTGTAAATGTCTGGCCATGTTTTCCCCCTCTTTTCTTTTCTTTCCTCTTTAACTCTTTGTTCATAAAAGAATGATTCATCCTCTGGTTTCATGTGGGAACAGAACCTTAGAAGCTTTGAAAATGAAAGGAAAGAAAAAACCTTCTTCCTTCTAATTAGGGTCAGAGAGGCTTATTTTCTCATTCCTTCAGGACACTTCACTATCTTAATGGTAGACTCTATTTTACTGCATACATACAGTAGAATTAGCATGAATATAAACTAATTTGGGGATTGGGCAAAATGGAGCCCTGTATGGTTGTTAGTTATAATAATTCTTACCTCTAATAATACTAATCAGAAGAATAGACCTGTTATTTTCAATTATATTTCTTTTAAGTTTTCCAGATCTTTCAACATGTTAGAGATCCATTCCTGCAGTTTTATAATGTTTCAGATTCTTGGGTTTGGCTTTTGGTCTCATGTTCAGAACTTACATCAAGGTATTTGTCATGTCTTAGTTCTTAAGCATATTTCAAAAAGATCTTAATATCAGATTTTTTGACTCAGGAAAGGAAGCTAAACAAAGTTTATTGAGTTGAGATTCTTTTAAAGAAATTGTGGGCCGAGCTCAGTGGCTCAGCCTCTAATCCCAGCACTTTGGGAGACTGAGGCGAGTAGATTGCCTGAGCCCGAGGGTTCGAGACCAGCCTGGGCAACTTGGCGAGATCTTGTCTCTACAATAAAAATAAAAAATTAGCTGGGCATGGTAGTGCGTGCCTGTAGTTCCAGCTACTTGGAAGGCTGAGGCGCAAGGCTCACGGAGCCCAGCAGGTTGACGCTGGGGTGGCCGTGAGTGTGCCACCGCACTCCCAACCTGGGCGACGGAGTGAGTACTCCAACTTAAAAAAAAAAAAAAAAAGAAAAGAAAAAGAAATTTTGGTTGAATTTGCTGTTCTTTTAATTATAATGTTGATTCAGGAAGTATATGTTTCATTATTCTTCTCTGGTAAATAGCACTAGAAGGCACTTGTTTTTTAAATATAGCCTAATATCTGAGCTGTGTTGCAAGACACCACACTAGGTTGCTGTACCAGTGATCACAGGATTGGTACATGTATGTCTAGCAAGTTATTTCATAGGCATAGACCAGATGCCAAACGACTAGTAGAATGAGGCTGTTTGAAAATAGTAAATGCCATTTGTGTCTGTTGAATTGTATAGTTCTACTAACAAGTAACAGTGCATTTGTATATGTGGTTATCTTCATATATAAATAATAGCACATATTTAATGTTGAAATAAATAATCATTAAAAAAAAATCATTCCTTTAAGCACCCAAGGACATCGAAAATACCAGAATACTGGGTGAATACAAGTTTTCGCTATTTATGTAATTTTTAAAAATAGGTAGAAGTTAGTTATATACCAGCACTGGAAAGTTATAAAGTAGCTATATCTGGTGTGCAGAATCTATACTCAATGAAAATGTTGGTGCAGACAGAATGGGCTCTAGTAGATGTTTATAGATGTTCGCCCATGTTCTAAAATATATTAATTTCCAGTGCCATATTCTACAAATCTCAAAAAAGGACTTAACCTAAGCTCCATAAAAGTAGTCCTCTGGAATTCTTGAATTAGACAGAGAATGTTGTTATCCCTATGTATCAGAAGCTTTTAAAGATACATCTGATTTTCCCATCCAGGTTTTTCTCTCTAATCTCTATTGTATTTTATTCTCTATTTAAACAACTTAGAGGATTATACATTTTGGAGGTAGTTGTTACTATTAAGTGACTCTGTAAATTTTGTATGTATCATTTATAAGGCGTTGTCCTTTTTCATTATGTGTGCATGTATATGTATGTTCTCATCTGCCACCAACTAGAAGTTGTCATAGTGAAAATATTTCTTTTTGCTTCACTTTTTTTTTTGTGTGTGAGAATATCTGGTTCTCTAATAGCAGAAACTGCTGTGAATTAAAAGGTGTGTGTAATTTCTTCTCATGGGCCTAGTAAAAATTTTAGTCTAGGTCTGAGTGTGCTTATGTTAATTTCTCACACTTATTTAAAAAATATTTTATACTTTAAGCTATTCTAGTTTCTCTTGTCTGGTTAGTCTCCATTGTGTGGTTATAATGTGAGCCACAGCTTACAACTTAGACATACTATGTAGATATACTTATTTGATAGAATTATGGTATGACTTAAACTCTATATGGATCTATATGAAAGATGAGCTCTTAACATGATTTTCATATATGCATATGTATGTGCCTTTTATACATACTCTTACATATGTACATATATAAAATCATAAGTGACTTGTAAATTAATATCCTGCTTTGTTCACTTTTATCTATGATAATTATGTAACTAAATGACTATTAAACCAATTGAAGTAAAAAAATAAAAGTTTAGAGGAATTTCAAGTTTTGTAAAATAATATGTGAATAGAGAAATATTGACAACATATAAATGAAAATGAAATGATGGTCTCTGCATCATGGGATTAAAAGATGAGTAACTTTTTTTGTGCTTTTATATTTTTCCTACATTTTCTGTAATGAACCTATATTGTTTAATCAGAATAATATACATCTTTAAAATAAAATAAACATAGTTTAAATCTCTTTGAAAGAAACATTTTAATTGATTTGTCCTATCTTTTAGTTGGGAGATAGGAGTCGTTATATGGTTAATGAATGTGACAAATGTATTAGCATGAAGTACTTAAGAGTCCAAATCTCAAACTTAACTGTAAAATAGTTTTAAAGTAAGATTACCTTCTTATTTTACTGTTACAGTAGCATGTTAATCATGCACTGAGAGCATACTTTTCTATCCAGATCACACTCAGCATTTAGGATATTTAAGACAAATAACCAAACAAACAATTTTAGCTCTTATAAGTGGAAGATCTCTTTTTATTACAGAGTTTTTAACTGTTGAGAGTACAAATACATACCAAAATTTACTAACATTAAAATGTCTTTATGACGCAAGCTTAGGTTGTTCAAAATTAAAAAAAAAAACCTGTGAGAAAAGAATTAGGAAGTCTGATAGATTCCAAAAGAAACAAGAAATTTACCAATTTATTATGGCTTTGCAATTAATTGAGTAGTTTTTTTCTGCCTCTGTTGTTTTGATATATTGGTCTCCAATTGTCCACAATTTTAGTTTGCATTTATATTCAATTTATCTTAATTAGTCAGTTGAACTTGGAACAAAGGCAGAACCCTTTTGACCTTAGAGATAGATATATCTTAGATTCCTTTGGGTATTAGTCATCTTTGAGATTGTTCGAAACTTCCAGAAGATGCTCCATGTTGTATTCTTTAGAGACTTTAAAATAAAAATTTAAAACTTTCTAGTCATCTAATTTAATTTAATATTTCAAGATATATTTAATGCTAGAAAAGAGCATCTCAACAGTAACAAATGTGATATTTTTGGAACATTTGTTAAACTTGTAAAATGTTATTTTCTCTACTTTGGTCATTTTTAAAAGAATCTCAATCATAGATCTTGTTTATTAGAGGGTCCTGGGTGTATAAATCAATTTGGACATATTCTTTGACCTAATGATAATGTGACTTGTTAATAATTACTGTAGTAACTTCCAATTAAAGAGAATTGTGACTCAGATTAGGTTCCTTCTAATTAGTACTTTGTCATTTTACATCATCAGAAAATGGTGTTTGCTGGTCTGGAATTAAGGAGAGAGTTCCATTTGGCAATAGGTGGTTCATTAACACATGGAAAGAAATAGACTGCCTCACACCCTTCTTGCGAATCATATGTGTTTTGTTAAAAGGAAAAATATTGCCTTGCTTTGGGAAGATGGTGGTAGCATATTTCTTATCTAAGACTTTTATGTTAGTTTTTTTTTTTAATTTTAGGAAAAGCGTGTTTGAAAGGAGAGAAGTTGACACTGAAATGAAACCAAGTGTGGTAATCACAAGGCTCCAAGTGACAGTGAATTTGGAGGCATTAAGAGAAGTTTGGGATGCCCCAGCAGTTAATCATTCTATACAAATAATTAAAGCAAAGATCACATTTCATAAAACATGATTTTAGAATGTTAGAGCTGTGTAAAGAACCTTAATCCAACCCCTTGCTTTAGTAATTATGAAACTGAGGCCCAGAGAAGGAAAGTAATTGAGGTTCACATAACTAGTAATAAGGCTAGGACCAGCTCAAGATTTGTTCCTTGTTTTCTATCTAGTGCCATCAGGAAGATTGGTCTGTTTTGTAGGAAATGTGATCATAAGTCAACTGGAAGTTAGAAAATATAGTGATTTATTTTTCTTAGGTTTGTCAAAAGTTTGCTATAAAATTATGCCACAAAACTTTGATTTAACTATTTCCAGTGTAATTAATAAAGTAAGTGATGAAGCAGCATAAGGGTTTTAAAATTTGGCATGCAAAATGCTTTTTAAATTAAATGTCATTTGGGAAATAGGTGTAGCTACTACGTAAGTGTGGTTAGAGGCACAAAATGTTTAGGTTAGAATTGAATACTGGCAGGACAATGAACATAACCTAGGTCATTTTCATGTAGAGGTTACCCCCTGACATCAAAGGGCAAAGGGACATTCTTACCTCATCATTTGAAGTCCTATCTCTGCTGTTGCAGTGTGAGACCTGCAGCTGAAAGGATCAGGTTTTGAGTGGATACTGATATCTGCAGACCATTTTTATTTCAAGTATACTGATATCTGTATACTAAGTTACATCTATTTATGTTGAAATCAAGAGCCCTTAATTCTCAGGGGAGGATGAGTGAGGCAGCAGAAAAAGATCATGTTTCTAAGCTTCTCTTTTTGTTTTTATTACCAGGTATATTTACAGTTGTTACGTTTGTCAAGTTTTTGAAAAAATTTATTCAGACTGTTTGTAATAAGGAAAAGAAAATCCAAATGATTTTCAAATAGGCTAAATTGGCTCTCATAATTTAAAATCTTTTTATTTTGTTTGCATTGGCCCTGCTTATTGCACTTAAATATTTCTCCAGGAAGAACCTCTTCTGATCTGTGGTCTCCCTGGCAAATGAAATCAGTGTAAGCACTTGAATTTCAAATACATGTTTTTTACATTTAAATTGCTGTTGCCTGCTATAGGAAGAGCTCATGAAAATCATCTATAGTTCATAAGGGTGGACTCTTACAGTGAAATTAGAGGCCATTAGAACTATTGGTCTTATTTCCAGCTGAATTAGTTAACTGCCTGTTAAGGTTCAGAGCTTATTGACCAATAGGCATTTATTACCCTAGCCATAATGACACAGTGATTTCCATTAAATTTCTGAGTTTATGGAAATAAAAAAAGAGATATTGCAAAGAAAGTGACTAGTGATTGCATTTAATTATTAGGATTAATTAGGCATTTAAATGTGGATATAAACTATGTTTTAAAAACAAGTATTTCTGTTTTATTGTGCTGAAGGAAATCAAGATTTTGTTGTTCTTTCTTGCTGGTTCTCTTGTTTCACCATGTGTGTATGCTAAAATTTCTGAGCCATCCCTTCAGGGAATACTTATATTACAGAATATTTGGTAGTTTAACATTTGCCATTAATAGTATTCAGGATAATCTGGAAAATAATCAACATGGTTGGTATGGGATATTAAATATACTCATCTGAGAGCTTAAGAAAATAATGATTTTTTTCAAAGATTTTTAATGTGAGAAATTCAGAACTTGCATTTCTATTTTACATTTTTATTTAATTATGGTCATAATTTTATAATTAACCAGGATTCTTTTTGTAACCTATCAATTAAATTAGTGACTTTGTGCATTGTTGTGCCCTTGCAGTGGTTAAAAATGTATCCTAGGAGCTAAGTTAAAAGAACTTATTAAAAAATTAATGTGTCCTGAAAGGAGGTAGAAAGGATGACAGATTATGAAGTGGAAGCTAGTTTTTAAGCATTTGGGATTCTATTACATTAAAAATTGATGTGAGATCTGAATATTCATCTCTAAGACCATTTGAAATGATAAGCTGCAGAATCATGGCTACCTTTCTGTAGAAGACTCATTTGCAAGTGTCAGCCAACATTTCTTTCAAACAACTTGAAATGGGCTTCTTAATTTGCTTTAGAAGTGTAGTTTCAGAAAGTTGATGCAACCAAGTTTCATTTGTATTTCTCTGGACAGGATAAATCCACTTCATTGATATTAGTTTGAATAATTTCTCTCCAAGGGGCAATGTATCTTTTTCAAACCCAGAGATCCAAGAATATTATGAGTAAAGCTTCCTGGGTTAATTTCATATCTGTCCTGGCTGAGGAGAATGCTCAGTCACATAAAAGATATAAATACAAATTTATTCTCTCTGGATTTCAGTATTGAAGAAAAGGAAGAAGGAAGGGACTGAGGATTTGAAAGACATTGAGTTTAAGTTAGGAATTTGAAGGTGATCAGGAATGCATATTTAGGAAAAGTAGAGTGAGAGAAGGTGTATAGTGGGTTGGAATTCTTTAGTTAATAAATATTTATTGGTAGATATATTATCTGTATTATCTGTATGTGTGACTCCAACTTTTGAAGACATGACTCCAACTTTTGAAGAACTCATTTTCTGTTAGTTTGTTGATTTATTCATTCTTTCAGTAATTATTGGGTTCCTCTATGCTGGAGCTGCAAGATGAAAAGGCACTGTCTGTGTCTCCAGGGTCTTTGTGGTTGGGAAGCATATTTTTGACATTTTTATTTGAAACATGGAAAAAAGTTTATTGTTTTAGAGGGAAGCTGTATATTCTAAGAGTGAAGTCCTAACTTCTGAGACAGACAGTTTTGGATTTGAATCTCTGTTCTGTCACTTACAAGCAGTTAGCTCAGGCAAGCTACTTAATGTTGATCAGACTCAGGAATCTGACCTTTAAGGAAAGACATAATAATGTACCTTGCAGGATTATTAAGAGCAAGTAAGATTACTTGTGTGAAAGTGGTTATACTCACGAATGTCAGTTCTATTTCTTTTCGTTTCTGCAATATTCCTAGTCCTGTAATTCAGTGACATTCTATATGAACTAGGCAATTGAAACTGGCTGGAGCATATAACCGTCGTTTACAGCATAATTTTTTAATGGGAAATCTTAAAACATTCCAAATAAGTAACCTGAAAATGAAATAGCATAGTTTTTTTATAAGTTAGGGAAGACCTTAAATTTTTACATGCACTTGTTCTTATGTTGCTTGAAACAACTCTTTAATTATTTAATGTCCAGCACTTATGTATCTCCCCAAGTTGATTGCATGCTTTTTGACTGGGATTAATTGTTTCTTCTTATATATCCCTCTAGAACTGAATATGTTTGTATATAGTTAAGTAGAAAACACATTCTTGATATACGGTGAAACAGTTACAGAAAAAAATGCCAAAAATGCCTTTCCCTGAAAATATGAAATAGATTTGATTCTGCCACTTAAAACTTGTCAACAAATAATACTAAAAAATGATAAGTTTCAATTTATGTGTTTTATGGAAAGAGATCTTATATGGCAGAGAGAACAGTGTTAGTAATTTGTGGTCTTTGGAAAAGATGCGAAGTCACATCATTAATGCACAAAAGGTATCTGTCAAATAGCACACCATAATTATGTGGTACAAGGACCCTACCAGGTCAAAGAAGAATGTAAATCTGGAGCTACTTAGCCAATTGAGGCAGCAATTGTCTGTGAATGTTACTCTCTTTATGCAGTGTTACCAAGACCTGGATTTTATTTATTTATTTATTTATTTTCTTTGTTTGTTTGTTTGTTTTGTTTTGTTTTTTGAGCTGGAGTTTCACTCCGTCACCCAGACTGGAGTGCAGTGGCCACTCCCGGCCACCGCAGCCTCGACCTGCTGGGCTCCGGTGATCCTCCCCCCTCAGCCTTCCAAGTAGCTGGAACTACAGGCATGCACTACCACACCCAGCTAATTTTTTTGATTTATTGTAGAGATGAGGTCTCGCCAAGTTGCCCAGGTGGGTCTCGAACCCATGGGCTCAGGCAATTCACTCACCTCAGCCTCCCAAAGCGCGGGATTACAGGCTGAGCCACCGAGCCCAGCTACCTGGATTTATTAATAAGAGTTTTATTATGTATTTGGTGATTGTGCTTGTTTTCAAATTATTTTGTAAAATGTACATAATCCTAGGGAATAGATCATTTTTAACTATGTTGATATTATACCTGAATAAATTTCTGAACATTTCTCAATGTAAATAATTGATTAAGTTTCTAGTTTGTAAGAACTGTTATGCTGGTGGTTTTTTTGTGTGTTTTTAAAAATTTCTCCGCAACTTACTGGTGACTGTAATACATTACTTAGTTTTCTTATCAGAGCAATGGGATTAAGGTAGTACCTACATTATAGGGTTATTATAAGGATTAAGTTAGTAAGTATAAGGTTTCATAGCAATATGATTAAAGTATGAGGTTAAAATAAATTTGTTTCTATGAATAGGATGAAATGCTAATTTAAAGGAATTATTTTAAGTTTGTTATGCTATTCTGGTGGCTCTTTTTGAAAGAGTCTTCATTTGTCCCATCCCTATTGTTTCTTGCTGTCATAATTTCATAGGAATGCGTCACCAACAGGACTATTATGCTGATGAATGAAAGCTTCCTGCGCTTTTTGGCAGGCACTAAGTAGGCTTTAAACAAACTGAAATTCATTGAATTTTAGCAGAGCTATTAAGGAAATATGTGCAAATTGTCAGGAGATGAGAGATTTGTTTCCTACCACCATCACTTGACTCTTGGGTAAGAAATGTTAGGCAAGAAAGAGACTGTTTCAATTTGTCATCCTTCTGAGACCCCAAGATGTTATCTGCAGTGCTGAAATAAACCATTCCTTTCTATAAGCAGAGAAAATGAGAAAATGGTTTATGCCCAGATTGGTCCATTTAGTTAGGAGGACAGTCACATAAATAACTACCTATGAAAACAAAAACAAAGGAGGAAAATGGGAAACCTGAGTCCTTGGCACAGAACATTTCAGGATTACAGTGTCTGTGAATAGTATGTGCAAAACAAAACTGCCTGTTAGGACAATTGTCATGTGCTTAGGGGAAAGTGTTGTGAACTTCAACCTTTCTTTACCTTATTTTTATAAAAGACAAACCATTTTCTCTTCATATCTCATAGGGAAAAGCTTTATTAGATCATGATTGAGAGAAAGCCCTGGCATCAAGTAGGTTATAGAGATGTAATAAGGATTATAATGTGATTACTGGACGTATTGCTGGCACCATCAGTATGATGTGACTATTTAGAAGTACATAAGAAGTACACTGACAGAGAAACAGCATGTATCAACTGTACTTGTTAACAGCAAGTCCTGTGAATTAGGTTTCTGTGCTTTACTTATTTTTTTTTAAGCTCTGTGTGTGTGTGTGTGTGTGTGTGTGTGTGTGTGTGTGTGTGTGTGTATTTATTTTTTAGTGTACACATCTTGCAGGATAGTCATTGGGGGTGAGTCATAGGACAGCAGGAAGAAAGTGGGAGACAGCATGATGGTGAGAAAGAGCATGTATTTTGGAACCAATCTACCCCAAATTCTTGCCCACTAGCTGCGCAACTATGGTAAAGTTTCTTTATCTCTCTAAACTCAAGTTCCTCTTTTAAAAAATGGGGACAATAATGCCTACTTTCCAAGGCGTTATGGGAAGTAAATGACTAATCTCATATCATTCTTTCCCAACTCAGTGGCCTTCTTAGACTTCCACGACCTTTGTCATACTTTTTCTGGTCTCAGACCTTTGTATCCCTTTCTGTAGTACTCTTTCCTCAAGGATGACTTCTTAACATCCTTGGTTCTCAGCTTAAATGTTACCTTTTCAGAGCATGTTTTTAAATAACGTTTCTCTCCTAAGTATTCTTCATTACAATACATATTTTGTTTCTTTATTGCACTTTCATGGTTTCTTTCTTTCTTTCTTTTTGTCTGTGTCTGTATTAACTGTCTGTCTCTTGCACTAGCTATGAGCTTTAGGTAAGCAGGGAACATGTCTGTCTTTTCTCCCTTGAATTTTTACTGACACAATGCCTAACACCAAGCTGTCGCGCAAATATTTGTTTAAAGAACGAATACATGAATGTGAAACACCTGGAAAAGTGTTGGTAAATTTGGAGACATTTAATGACTAGTACCTGTTATGATTATTGTTAGAAATTATACCTCTGCTTATAGATGTAGGTGTCCACTCTTTGCTTTCGCCTCAGAACTCTAGGAGAAGGCAGTAAACAGTAGGAACCTGCATACTTGTCTCTTCACTGGAAATCAGAGCTGAGGGGAAAGTGGTTTCCTTCTTCTCTAATTAAAGCATGCAACTGATTCTCACTATTTATAGTAGTTATTTTCTATGAAGTCGCTGTAAATACTTAGCAAATACTGAACCATTACTCCTAAGGGAAATACTGGATTAGGTTCCTGTAAGCCTCTGGCCATAACATTTTTGTCGACTGACCAATATATAACTTCTTTTTAAGTGTGCTTCCGTTTAAAGATCTATGTCTTAATATATAGTGTCAATTTATGAACATTGAATTCATGGCTTTCATGTGTTTTCTCTGTAAGGTACATCCCAGCTTTCTTAGACTTAGAAACACTTGCCAGCACTTCAGCGCTAGACTTGCAGATCATTTTATTTTATTTTATTTTATTTTATTTTATTTTTTGAGTTGGAGTCTCACTCTGTCACCCAGACTGGAGTGTAGTGGCACGCTCCTGGCCACCGCAGCCTCGACCTTCTGGGCTCCAGCGATCCTTCCGCCTCCGCCTTCCAAGTAGCTGGAAATACAGGTGTGCGCTACCACGCCCAGCTAATTTTTTTAATTTTTTAATTTTTTTTGAGTTGGAGTCTCACTCTGTCGCCCAGACTGGAGTGCAGTGGCCACTCCTGGGCACTGCAGCCTCCACCTGCTGGGCTCCAGCGATCCTTCTGCCTCAGCCTTCCAAGTAGCTGGAACTACAGGTGTGCGCTACCACGACCAGCTAATTTTTGATTTATTGTAGAGATGAGGTCTCGCCAAGTTGCCCAGGCGGGTCTCGAACCCACGGGTTCAGGCATACAGATCATTTTAAATAGCAAAATTACTAACAAAAACGATACCTACAAATTAGGCAGGATTTGGTTGTGTTTGCCTATAGTCCTAGGTACTTGGGATGCTGAGGCAGGAGGCTCATTTGAGCCAAGGAGTTTGAGGCTGAATGAATTATGTTGTGCCACTGCTCTCGAACCTGGCGACAGAGTGAGACCCCGTTTCCAAAAACAAAAAACCAAACAAAGAGAAAACAAAAAACTTATTTAAAGCATGAAAGCTGTGATTATAAATAATTAATAACTAGGCAAATTTACAAACACTGAGTACATGAATAGTAAGACTGACCATATATTGCTATTCATTATATTTAATAATCTCATAATTTAATTTTTGACTTTAATAATACACATTTATATAAATACAATATTGATGTATATAATGCTTTTCTGCCACAGTGGTTTTCATCATTTGTTTATATAAAGCAGTTCTATTTTTATGTATTCTTTTTATTTCACAATACAACTTGCAGCACACATACATTTTTATGTATTCTTTCATTTTACATACAACTTGTGTTTGTATATACTTTTCACTGAGATACCCAAAGCACTATGTTCCTTTTAAAAAACTTAAAATTTTTTTAAAATGTATTTTTTAAGAAATTGGGCCTCTGTCACACAGGCTGGAGTGCAGTGGCATAATCACAGTTCACTGTGTCCTTGAACTCCTGGGCTCAAGTGATCCTCCTGCCTTAGCCTCTTAAGTAGTTGGGAATATAGGCACATACCTCCACGCTTGGCTAAAATTTGGGGGGGGAGGTTGGTGATGAGGTCTCGCTGTGTTACACAAGCTGGTTTCTAACTCCTGACCTCAAGTGATCCTCCTACCTCAGCCTCCTGAGTTACTGGGATTATAGGCATGTATCAATGTGCCCAACTGAAACTAGCTTTAGTTAAAAAAAAAAATCTTCCACAAATCTTACAGCCCTGGACTGATTTTTATAGATTTTTCACTTGACTTTATTTGGGTTGTAGTTTGACTCAGTTTGGAGAAATTGACAAATGGGCTAAATGTTAATGACAAAAATCAGACTTGAAAAATATAAAGTCGGGACTTCCAGCAAGATGGCGATGGGGCAACCCGGTCTGTGAAAACCTCTGCAAAGGAGAACTGCAGTGGGTCTCTGACTCTCGCCCTGGGGGCTACGGACCCCAACGTCGCAGCCTGCTCTTCATACGGAGCTCGGCCATTGCCACCACTGGGGCATTGCAGCGGTCTGGACAGCCACTGCAGTGCAGACGCCGCCGCCGCAGCAGCCGCTGCAGCCACTGCCACCACCCGGGCCGGAGGCGATACACAATTTCAGTCCTTGAAGCCCCATTCAGGGAAGATCTGCTGGGATCGCTGCCACCTCTCCTGTGACCCAGAGGTCTGTCCTGAGGCAGGCAGCCATCTTGCCATCTTCAGCTTCTGCCATCCCTGTCCAGCCCCACCCCCTCTGGGGTGAGCAGCTGAGATAGCACTACGTGCTGGCGATTCAAGGTAACAACACCGAAACGGGAGAAACAAGCTTGATAAAGACATAGGCCAGAGTAGTGAACAGAGGGCGATCTGAGCTGTCCTTCACAGCAGACCAGGGGTAACTGACCCTAACTGCAAACTAATTTACCAGCTTGAAAAGAAAACTAGAAATCAGACCTGAAAGGACATTGGACTTAAACGAAATGTCTCAGAGTGTGCTTCATTGACTCTGTTAGTTTAATGACTTAATTCTATTCCTACTGTATTGTTCCTTTTTTTCTTTTTTCCTCTTCCTTTTCTTCTCTTTTCTTCTCTCTGTAAACCATATCTTTGTATAGAGGAACAGCACACTAATAAGGTGGTTGGATAGCTGGTATGTTAGCATCACTATATGTTTTATTTTTGTCTGTATGAGAGTTGGTTCGTCTGTAGCTGTGGTCTGTAGTTTTTATCTGTTTCAGTATAGGTCTCTCTCTCCATTTGTTGGCACACGTTTGTTTCCCCCCCTTACTCCTTTTTCTCTCCACCCCCCTCTTCAACCCACTGTCTGCTGCATTCTCTTCCCTCTGCTAACCACATTTTATTTCAGGGAGTAAACCTACAGCCCCACTGCACGGACAGATTCCAAGGCAGTGGGAAGTGGGTTCCAGATTATCAACACACCTGTCAGCGAATACCAGGACCTGCAGATAGATTTTGAATCACAGCTCCCCCCTTAAGTAAATCTCAAAACTGCAAAAAGGACCACCCCCAACCTACAGTGCAAATCCAGAATTGAACAAAGTAAGAGGGCATACATAAAGAATAGGAGATTGAACAAACAGAAGTAAAACCAATCCCTTTACCCCTGAATAACAGAATTAAAGAAGACGGTGACGTGGAGGGAAGGAAAAAGTAGGGGGGGGAAAAACCGCACAAATGAAGAAAAACCAAAAGAAGCATATAGGTCTCACACAGACCCCTGGGAGATCAGACACTGAGAAAACATATTCTGGAACACAAACAATGAAGAGCTCCCAGAATGACTGGTTACATGCAACAAACCCAGACATCAAGACATTAATGGAGAGAATTTAAAAAATTGAGGAGAGACAAGAGGAAAATAGGAAGGAGCTGATGTCAGAAATGACAGCAGTAAAGAATACTGTGATGGAAATGAATAACAGACTAATAAGCATGGAAAGCAGAATCAGCCAAGCAGAAGAAAGAATCTCAGAGCTCGAAGACCAAAACACAGAACTAACCCAGACTGTCAAAAGCATAGAAAAGAAGCTCAGAAAGACAGAACAAAACCTGCAAGAGATGAATGATCACTTCAAGAGACCAAACCTAAGAGTAATTGGGCTTCCTGAGGCAGAGAGAGGAACAGAAGTCACACTGGAACAAACATTTCATGAAATCATTCAAGAAAACTTCCCTCATCTCATCAAGGATGAAAAAATTCAAACAGAAGAGATTCAGAGAACCCCTGCAAGACAACAAATGAGAAGACCAACTCCCAGACACATAATAATTCGCCTAAACAAAGTAGCTATAAAAGAAAAAATCCTAAAGGCAGCAAGAGAAAAAGGCCAGACTACCAACCAGGGAAAACCAATTATAATAGCAGCAGATTTATCCACAGAAACCCTTCAGGCTAGGAGAGCCTGGAGCCCTATCTTCAAAGTTCTAAAAGAGAAACAATTTCAACTAAGAATAACCTACTCAGCCAAACTAAGCTTCATTAGTGAGGGAGAATTGAAATCTTTTCCAGATATCCAATCCCTAAGAACCTATGCTGCCACCAGACCACCTCTACAAGAAACACTTAAGAAAGTACTGAACACAGAAGAAGAAAAAAGAACAACAACATTCTTCAACAGAGTACAGGCAAAAGATTAAAAACACACATGAGCCAACTCCAAAACCCAAAGAAAGACAACAAACATACATGAACAACTCTGTAAGAACCTTATGACAGGGATCAACTCTTGCATTTCAATTATTAGCCTAAATGCAAATGGATTAAAAGCACCACTGAAAAGACATAGAATGGCAAAATGGATAAAATATCATCAACAATCTATTGCCTTCAAGAGACTCACTTCACTAGAAAGGACACCCACAGACTCAAAGTAAGAGGATGGGAAACAAACTTTCAGGTGAACGGATTACAAAAGAAAGGAGGAGTAGCGATCTTAATTTCAGACAAAATGCCCTTCAAGCTATTAAAAATCAAGCTATTAAAAAAAGATACAGAAGGTCACTACATAATGATAAAAGGCTCAATCCATCAACAAGAAA
>NW_007043467.1:163966-166164 GCF_000164805.1 Carlito syrichta | reverse complement strand
GGGAATAGAAATTCACAACCTAACAAGACACCGAAAGAAGCTGGAAAAGCAAGACCACAAAAACCCTAATTTCAGGAGATGAATCCAGATCACCAAAATAAAAGCCGAAATCCAGGACATAGAAGACAAAAAGATAATACAAAAAATCAATGAAACAAAAAGCTAGTTCTTCAAAAGGATAAACAAGATCGATGGTCCCCTAGCTAGACTGACCAAGATAAAACGAGAAAAAAACCAAATAAACACAATCAGCAACACAAAAGATGAAGTCACATCTGACCCTGAAGAAATACAAAAGATCATTAGAGACTACTATGTACACTTGTATGGAAACAAACTTGAAAACCTTAAGGAAATGGAGGACTTTCTGACATCACACAACCTACCTAGGTTGGAACAAGAAGAAATTGAGACCCTAAATAGACCAATAACAATCAAGGAAATCGACTACGAAATAACAAAACTTCCTACAAAAAAAAAGCCCTGGTCCAGATGGCTTTCCAGTAGAATTCTACAAGACATTTAAGGAGGAGCTGATACCAATCCTACTGAAGGTATTCCAGGCTATTGAAAAAGATGGAACTCTCCCCAAATCATTTTACGAAGGCACCATCACATTGATACCCAAGCCAGGTAAAGATCCAACAAAGAATGAGAACTACAGTCCAATATCTTTGATGAACATAGATGCTAAAATTCTCAACAAGATCCTAGCAAACTGGATTCAGCAATACATCTCAAAAATCATCCACCATGACCAAGTAGGCTTCATTCCTGGGATGCAAGACTGGTTCAACATTCGTAAAACCATAAATGTAATTAAATTCATCAACAGATGTCAAAACTAAAACTGCATGATCATATCATTAGATTCAGAAAAAGCTTTTGATAAAATCCAGCATGCTTTCTTGATAAAAACCCCTGAACATCTAGGCATATGGGAAACATACCTCAAAATAGTAAAAACCATCTACGAGAAACCCACAGCCAGCATACTCCTAAATGGACAAAAATTGGAACCAATTCCCCTGAAAACTGGAACTAGACAAGGATGCCCACTCTCACCCCTCCTGTTCAACATAGTATTAGAAGTCCTGGCTCGAGCAATCAGAGAAGAGGAGGCAATCAGGGGTATCCAAATAGGAAAAGAGGAAGTCAAGTTATTTCTCTTTGCAGATGATATGATTGTGTATCTTGAAAACCCAAGGGAATCTGTCAAAAGCCTCCTTACATTGATAAAGGCCTTTGGCAAAGTCTCAGGATACAAAATAAATGTACAAAAGACAATCGCATTTCTCTACACCAATAATAAACAGAAACCCAAATAAAAAACACAATTCCATTCACAATAGCCACAAAAAAAATGAAATACTTTGGCATCTTCCTAACCAGAGATGTGAAAGACCTTTACAATGAAAATTACAAAACACTGCTCAAAGAAAACAAAGATGACACAAACAAGTGGGAAAATATCCCATGCTCATGGATTGGAAGAATCAACATTGTGAAGATGTCCATCTTACTAAGGCAATCTACAAATTCAATGCAATACCCATCAAATTACTAGCAACATTCTTCTCAGACCTGGAAAAAACAACACAGGACTTCATATGGAAACACAAATATCCAAGAATAGCCAGAACAATCCTCAGCAAAAAAAACAAAGCAGGTGGTATCACATTACCAGACTTCGAACTTTACTATAAAGCTACAATCATCAAAACAGCTTGGTATTGGTACAGGAACAGGCATATAGATCAATGGAATCGGATTGAGATTCCAGAAGCAAAACCTCAATTTCTCAACCAACTCATCTTCAACAAAGCCCCCACCGCCTACCACTGGGGAGAGGAGAACCTATTCAGTAAATGGTGCTGGGAATACTGGCTGACCACATGCAGAAGATTGAAACAGGATCCCTATCTATCCCCATGCACAAAGGTTAACTCCAAATGGATCAGAGACCTAAATGTAAAACCTCAAACCATAAGAACCTTAGAAAAGGAAGGAAATACCCTCATGGAAATCGGAACTGGCATCCAATTCCTGAACAAAACCCAAAACCCACAGGTCATAAGAGAGAAGGTAGACAAGTGGGACCTTATTAAACTGACAAACTTCTGCAAAGCCAAAGAAACCATCAAGAGAGCAGGGAGACAGCCTACAGACTGGGAAAAAGTATTTGCCAGACTCCAGGT
>NW_007043467.1:140578-163946 GCF_000164805.1 Carlito syrichta | reverse complement strand
ACAAAACAAACAACCCCATTATAAAATGGGCAAAAGATATGAATAGACACTTCACAAAAGAAGACATCTGAGCAGCCAACAAACACATGAAGAAATACTCAACCTCACTAATCATCAGGGAGATGCAAATCAAAACCACACTGAGATACCACCTAACTCCAGTCAGAATGGCAATTATCAACAACTCAAAAAATAACAGCTGCTGGAGAGGGTGTGGTGAAAAGGGAACACTTCTACACTGTTGGTGGGAGTGTAAATTAGTGCAACCTCTGTGGAAAGCAGTGTGGCGATTCCTAAAAGCTCTAAATATTGGCCTCCCATATGACCCCGCATTCCCCCTACTGGGAATATACCCTGAAGACCTCAAATCACTCTATAAAAAAGATACCTGCACCCGTATATTTATCGCAGCATTGTTCACAATAGCAAGAACCTGGAAACAACCATCCTGCCCATCAAAAGAGGACTGAATTAAAAAAATGTGGTATATATACACAGTAGAATACTACGCAGCCATAAAAAAGAACAAAATCATGAATTTCGCAGCAACCTGGACGGAACTAGAGTCTATAATACTGTGACCTCTCACAGAAACAACGATCCAAGTGTCACATGTTCTCACTCATATAATGGACCTTGAACATCCAATGTAATACTATAAGAAAATGACTGACGGTACTGGGAAACTATGGTGGGGAGGGGGATGGGATTAACAGTCGCAAATATCTGTCTGGGAATGGGGAAACACCTCTTATCAATAGGGTGCCTGAATGAAACGTAATTGTACACCTAACCGTTAACTGTACCCCACAAAATCATAATAAAAAATATTGATTAAAAAAAGAAGAAAAAGAAAAATATAAAGTTAAAGCCAAATTGCAATGAAGTGTTTTTACTAGGTACCTTGACCTTCCTGTCATGGAACTGCCAATACTTTTTTCTGATAGTATATATAAGTAAAGGATCTTTTTTTTGTTCTTAGTCTTTTTTTATAACAAGCATTCTCATCACAACTCATTAAGTGAAAACAACTTCACTTGCCAGTGCTATGATAGAATATATACAATGTAAAATTCTCCATTTTAACCACTTTATGTATACAATTCAGTGGTATTACATTCACAAAGTTGAGTAACTGTCACCATTATTTTGTTGACTTTTCAGTCACATGGACTCGTGTATGTGTGTGTAGTTCTTTGAATTTTAACACATGTATAGATACATTTAACTACCACTAGAACTAATATGACATGATAGCATGAGTTTCACCTGTGTTGTTGTATGCATTAGTCATTTTTTCCTTTCTGTTGTTGAGTATGATTCCATTATATGGATATATCACAGTGTGTCTGTTCATGCATTATAGAGTTGAAGAATATTTAGATCATTTATAGCTTGAGGAAATTATAAATAGAGCTGCTATAAACATGTACAGGTTTTGTGTGAATTAAATTGTTATTTCTAGATTAAATATTTAGGAGTGAGATTGCTGGGTCATATGGTAAGACTAAATTTCACTTTATAAGAAACTGCCTGTTAGGTCTGTTGACTGGTGTTGCAGGAAAGATACAAAGAATTGCACCAAGAGTAAGTCAGAAAAAGTTTATTTAGAAAGTAGATCAGAGAAAAGGGTGGATCTACTTCTCTAAGATTGGAGAGGGGGCCAGACGTTTAAGGAATGTTTGGCAGTGAATGCTTGAGGTTGAAGGCTTTTAAAGCTTCTTTGGGGGCAGGCAGGCAAGCATTCACAGGAGCTGACGCGGTGATGGGGTCTGTTTCTCGTATTTCTGATAACCAGATAGATGGGTGGGTCAGTCATGAGCTCATAGACAAAGGTGGGCTGGTAGCTGAATGGGTGGGTCACATAGAGAAAGAAGGACTGGACTGGTAGCTGAAAAATTCTTGAGAGATGTTAATCTTAATGTCTTGTGACTTGCCCATATCCCAGGAAAGGATTATTGTTGTGTATGAGCTCAAGGAGACTAGAGAAACTTCATCTTGGGCTCTGTCTTTTCACTGCCAAACTGTTTTCTAGAATTTGTATTCCAACAGCAATATATAAGAGCTTCAGTTGCTCTGCATCCTCACTAGCACTTGGTATTATCAGTATTTTTTTCTTTGTCTGTTTCCTATTCTAATAGGTGTATAGTAGTATTCTATTGTGATTTAACTTGCATTTCCTTAATGGCTAATGATGTGGAACATCTTTTCATGTACTTATTTACCATCTGAATATCCTCTATATTGAAGTGTCTGTTCAAATCTATTGCTCATTTGAAAAATTGGTTTCTTTGTTTTCTAACCATTAACTTTTTAGAGTTCTTTGTATATAATGGATATGTATCCTCTTTTAAGTCTGTGTTTTGCAGATATTTTCTTCTAGCCTGTAGCCTGACTTTTCATTCTCTTAACCATGTCTTTCACTAAGCAAAAGCTTTTAATTTTGAGAAAGTCAAATTTATCAAATGTTTATAGACTATGCTTTCAGTGTCATTTAAAAAATTTTCTTTTAATATGATGAAAGTCACATGATATAAAGATAACTATTTTAAAAGTGGATAATTCAATGGCATTTAGCATATTAACAGTGATATGCAACTACCACCTCTATCTAGTTCCAGAATATTTTTGTCACCTCAAAGAAAACACCACGCCCATTGAGCAGTTATTTCCCATTCTTCCTAGTCACCTAGCCCCCCACCCCTCCAAGCAACTATCAATCTGCTTTCTGTCTCTGTGGATGTGCCTATATTTGATATTTCATATAATCAAAGCAATTTTGTAACTGTAATTTGTTTGTTGTTCGATGCATACAGCAAGTCAATACGCAGAGACACCAACTTGCAGCAGAGAAAGAAGTTTAATCGTAGGATCACTGAATGAGGAAGTGGGAGGAAACCTCAAATCCATTTTTCCAGGGAGTTTGGAGCTAACAATTTTTTTTTTTTTTTTTGAGTTGGAGTCTCACTCTGTCGCCCAGACTAGAGTGCAGTGGCCGCTTCTGGCCACCGCAGCCTCAACCTGCTGGGCTCCAGCGATCCTTCAGCCTCAGCCTTCCAAGTAGCTGGAACTACAGGCATGTGCTACCACGCCTGGCTAATTTTTGATTTATTGTAGAGATGAGGTCTCGAACCTGTGGGCTCAGGCAATTCACTCACCTCAGCCTCCTAAAGGTGCAGGATTATAGGCTGAGCCACCGAGCTCAGCTTGGAGCTAACATTTTTTGAGGGTTTTGGAATAGGCCAAAGTATGGAGATTGGTGATTGGTTGAAGAGTGCAGGTGAAGTCATGGGACAGGGACATGAAGAAGCTATATTCTCATGTTAATTCCTTTCCTCTGTGAGGGTCTTCAAACTGGTTGCTAGAATTTTCAGTCTGAAAAACATCTTAAGCAATTATTATTTTTTCCCCCAACTCCCACCCTTTAAGTAATTATTAGACAAGAGCCTTATGATTCTAATGCCAAAGATCCTGTCTAAAGGAACACTGGGGATGCAAATCAATTATTGATTAGTCTGGTGCTCCTAATGTTGGAAATCCTATGCAGAGAAACAATGAGAATGCAAATTGTCAGTATCTAGTACTACATGACTTTTAGCAACAAGTAACTGGGCAAAAGTGCAACCTGATTAATGCTTAATTACAACTATATTTCTGTCCAGAACCCAGCATGCCATTCTTGTCAACCCTGTGGTAATGGTTTTAATATATTATGTGATCCTTTGTATCTGACTTCTTTCACTTAGCATAATGTTTTTGGGTTCATCTACATTGTGTTATGTATCAGTACTTCATTCGTTTTTTAACAGCTGAGTAATACAGTCATGTATTTCTAAATGATAGGATACATTCTGAGAAATGCATCTCTAGACAATTTCGTGGTTGTGCAAACTATATTTTCATGCTGGTCCCTTTCCTCTGTGGGGCTCTCCAAACTGGTTGCTGAAATTCAGAGTCTGAAAAACATCTTAAGTGATATTTTGTTAAGTATGTACTTACACAAACCTAGATGATATAACCCATTACAACACCGAGGCTATACGGTATATTCTTTTGCTCCTAGGCTACAAACATATACAGGATGTAACTGTACTGTTGCTGTATGCAGTTGTAAATATTTGTATATCTAAACATAGAAAAGGTATAGTAAAAATATAATATTATATTCTTATGGGACTATTGTTGTATGTATGGTTTATCACTGACTGAAATGTCATCAAGAAGTACATGACTGTATTTCATTGCGTTTATATGACACTTTTGTTTATTCTTTCACTAGTGGACATTTGGACTATTTCTACCTTTTGGCTGTTATGAAGTGATGCTGTAAACATGCTTGTAAAAAAATTTGAGTCCCTCTTTCTAATTCTGTGGGGGATATACTTGGGAGTGGAATTCTGGGTCATATGGTAATTCTGTTTAACTGGTCAAGAAACTGCTACTATTGTGTACAGTGGCTGTTTTATGTTTCTCCCAATAATGTATGAGAGTTCAAATTTCTTCACATCCTTGCCAACATTTTTTATCTGTCATTTAAAAAAATTAATTATTTGACATTTTTATTGTAGCCATGTTGGTGGTTATGAAGTGGTATCCTATTGTGATTTTGATTTGCATTTTCCTAATGACAAATGATGTTGAACACTTTTAAATTTGTTTGTTGGCCATTTGTGAGTCTTCTTTGGAGAAATATCTATTCAAATCCTTTGCCCATTTTTAAATTAGGGTGTTTGTCTTTTTCTTGTTGACTTGTAAGAATTATTTATATATTCTAGGTATTAGACCCATGTTAGATATGTAACTTGTAAATATTTTCTCTCATTCTATGGATTTTCTTTTTATTCTCTTGATAGTGTCCTTTGATACACAAATGTTTTCAATTTGCATAAAGTTCAATTTATGTATTTTTTTGTTACCCATACCTTTGGTGTTTTATTTATGAATCCATGACAAAATCCAAGGTCATAAAGACTTATCCCTGTGTAGTTTAATATCATTCCACTCCTGTCTGGCCTCCATTCTTCCTGATGAGAAATCTGCGTTTATCTTATGGAGGAGCCCTTATATGTGACAAGTTTCTACTTCTCTCTTGCTGCTTTCACGATTCTGTCTTCATATTTGTCTTTTGATATTTTTATTATAAGGTGTCTCAGTGTGGATGTCTTTCTAGCTATCCTTCTTGGAGTTTTTTGAGTTTCCTAGATGTTTGAATCGATATCTTTTATCAAACTTGGGAAGTTTGGCCATTATTTATTCAAATATTCTTCTGGTCCATTTCTTTCTTTGCTCTCCATCTGGAATTCTCATTATGCACATGATAATGTCCCATAGGTCTTTTAGGCTCTGTTCAATTTTCTTCAGTCTTTTTTCTGCTCTTTAAACTGTATAATTTCAACCAACCTGTCTTTAATTTTGCTGATTGTTTGTTATGCCTACTCAGATCTGCTGTGAAAACCCTTTAGTGAGTTTTTCATTTCAATTGTTGTACTTTTCAGCCCCACATTTTCTTTTGTGGTTCCTCTTTGTACTTTCTGTCTTCATGGTGATATTCTCTATGTATTCATACATTGTTCTTTTGGTTTTCTTTAGCTTTTTGCCCATGGTTTCTTTTAGCTCTGAGTATATTTAGCACAAGGATTTAAAGTCTTGTCTAGCATGTTAAATATCTGTGCTTTCTCAAGGACAGTTTCAGTTCATTTCTTTTGTGAACAGGCCATACTCTCTTGCTTCTTTTGTGTTTCATAACATATATATTTTTAGTTATATGTTTAAAATATTATGTAGAAACTCTGAAAATCAGATTCTTCCTCTTCAGGGCATTTTATTTGTTTTTTTTTTTTTTTTTGTGGGTTCTATTTGCTGTGGAGTGTAGCTGGAGTTTTGTTGTTGTTGTTTGTTAGAAATTTCCTTAAATAGCCCAGAGAGAAGTGGGAGGGGAAAGAAGAGAAAGAGAGGAGGGAAATCAGGGGAGGAAGGTCAATGGAATGAAAATACTCTTCAAGTTTGTACAAATTGATTCTGTACTAGGAACTCCTTTGATACTTAGCTGGGCCATTTACAGCTCTGCCTTTGTCTTCACTTCCTGCTTGTACTGAGCCGAGAGATTAACCAGAGGTGATAGTGTAGGGTCTTCACAGAGCTTTTCTGGTTGTGTCTTGCCCTGGATGTGAGCATGACTTTCTAAATTCCCTAGTATGTATGGGTGCTTTTGAGTGCCCTAATGTAAAGAAACTCTTTTCTCAGTGTTTGCTTCAGGTCTTTGATGCTACACTGTATGTCTTAACTGTGATTCTTTGCCCTAGAAGTCTGAGGATTGTTTGTTTACATTACAATGTTTTTGAGGAATGTTTGTTGCTTGGTTGCCCTCAAAGAGTTGTAAATTAGGTAAAATAAATTCAGATACCTTGCATCAGTCATTTAGGTAGCTGCCAGACAGGTTAGATCAGAGAATCATAATTATTTGAGGATAAGGTCTAGTCTGCTCCCTACAGAGACAGGGACTTCGTTCCCTCACTGGAAATGTAGGCTGCCAGACTTAAGACAGTCGCCAACCCAGAGAGGAGGAGGTGGCAAGGTTAAGTTTTAATGTCACACATCTTTCATGCCATTTTCTTGGTTTGGAATTTTTATTTTTTCTGGTGTAAACCTCTAATGGTGTTTTAAAGTTCTGATATAGTTGATACTGGAAGTTTTTCTTGAGTTGCTTTGGAGGGTAAATAGGTAAATAGACCCTTGGCACTATTTACTTTATCATTTTTTGCTCTGATTTCTCCTTGGTGTCATATTTAAGAACTTTTAGTCTAAATACTTTTTTTTTTCTTTTTGAGTTGGAGTCTCACTCTGTCGCCCAGACTGGAGTGCAGTGGCCACTCCCGGCCACCGCAGCCTCGACCTGCTGGGCTCCGGCGATCCTTCCGCCTCAGCCTTCCAAGTAACTGGAACTACAGGTGCACACTACCACGCCCGGCTAATTTTTCGATTTATTGTATTAATGAGGTCTTGCCAAGTTGCCCAGGCAGGTCTCGAACCCGCGGCCTCAGGCAATCCACTCACCTCAGCCTCCCAAAGCGTGTGATTACAGGCTGAGCCATCAAACCCGGCCTACTTCTTGTCTCTTATCTGGACTCCAGTGACAATGAATGTTAGACCTTTTGTCCCACATATCCCAGATACCATATTTATTTTTCAATTATTTTTCTCTGTCATTCAGATTGGGTAATTTCTATTGATCTGTCTTCAAATATACTATTTCTTTTCTCTGTTGTCTTCATTCTGTTGTTATAGTCATTCATCCTGTGAATATTTTATATCAGTTATTGTATTTTTATGTTTTCAAATTTTTATCTGTTTTTTTCTTTATATCTTTTATTTATTTTCTGAGTGTTTCTATCTTTCCATTTGTCATAAGGGTGTTTGCCTTTATTTATTGGAGCATGTTTGTAATAGCTACTTTAAAATCTTTATGTAATAATTTAAACCTGTATGTCATCTTGGAATTGGTGTCTGTTGGTTGTGCTGTTTCCTTGTGATTTGAGATTTTTCTGGTACTTCATAAGTCAAGTAATTTCAGTTTATATTCAGGGTGTTTTGTTATTGTCTTATGAATCGCTGCATCTTGTTTACATCTTAAGAAGAAGGTGGTTATTGTTTTATTTGTTTTAATAAACAATTTAAATGATTGGGTTTAGGCTATAAGTTTCTATTCACATTTTGTGGACCTCACTCTCATATGTACAACTGAGTGGTCAGTCTGAGAATTGGATGATAGCCCATCCTATACTTTGATATGCTGTTGATAGTCTTCGATATACTATTTAGGATATCACTTTATGGGATTGCTCTCTTGAGTTTCCTCTTGTATCTGATCTTGATACTTTCCATCTCTTTGGCTACTCCCCTTTCCTATCTCTGGCTGCAAGTTAGGACTTTATTGCCATGCATATTCTGTAATTATGTCTATATGAGGTGTCACGCAATGAGAAGGGAGACTGGAAGAGAAAAAGCACTGTAACTTATCCTGTACTATTGAGCCCACATCTCCTATGGCCAGAAAGAAGGGTCCCTTTCCTAAGAATTTTAGATGTCTGCGCAGTAGCCACTGCTGTTGCCCTCCCTGCCACTGCTGGCTTGTCTGGGATGTGAACTGAGAGAGAATGTTAAGAAAAACAGAAGATTTTATCCACTCCATCAGACCATTAGGAGTCCCCTTTCTTGTTTCTCTGACCATAAAGAGAAGTATTTCTTTTTGCACCCAGTGAGTGCACCCTGATTTTGAGTTGCCTTTAAATCCAGCCTTGGTGATACCAAGTGGGAAAGAAAAACCAAAACAAAAGAGAAAATCCATTGCTGGTTTAGGACTACTTTGAATTCTGTCTTCTTTCTTGATTTACCTGCTATCATTTACTCTTGCGAGTCTTCAGATAGTTGTTCTATGAAGTTTTTTCAGGGTATAGTTGTATTCAGTGGAAAAGATTGGGTGGAATATACTTACCTCATCTTTCTTAAAACTCGAACTTTTCTTTTTGAAGAAATATTAAGTCTCTTGCTATATTTCTGTGCCTAGTATTGAGAGAGTCATTTTTCTTTTTTTGTTTTTCATTTTGATACATGGCACCCTAGCGCACACGTGCCAATGTAGAAAGGTTATATAACATGGGAAGGGGATAAAGGTGGGCTGGGAAGTTTATCCTTTAGAAAAACGTGTGAAATACCTGTGCTAGTGTTTTTAGGCATTTATTTTTACCTTTAGCCCTGTTCTCACCACCTGCTCATATTCATGAACCCTGTTCATATCCCTCCTTTAAATACATATTCTTTTTGAAGACACTCGTACTGCTAGCTAGCAATTAAAGCAATTGACAAAAGTATTAGTTGATGTCTTAGGCAGTATTTCTCAAACTTTGCTTTCTGTCAAAAGTCGGAAGAAAGGGACTTTTCCAAGGATTGGGCCTATAGGAAGAGTGGAGATGGGTGTTTCCTTGTATTTTCTCTTTTAAAAAATTGTGTGAACCCTTCATTTTTTTCTGTATTTTCTTGTATAAAATAATTCTCCATAGATTATAACAGATGTTCCACTGTGGTGTGGGTGTCAGTAGTGGAGGAGGTTATATATGTGTGGGGACAGGAGTATATTGGAACTCTCTGTACTTTCTGCTCAGTTTTGCTGTGAGCCTAAAAATAAAGCCTACTAATCAAAAAAATTATCTAAGGTAAATAACTTCAAATAACTTTGATGTTTCAGGAGATTGTCATGTTAGTGTATAGCTTTGCTCTTCTTTCATGTATAATGCTATAGACTACCATTTGAATGATAATTTAAAGAGAAAAACAAGAGTTGATAGCCAGAAAGATCAAAGGGGAGTGAGTCATTAATGCTGGAAATTCATCTGCCAGAAGAAGCCTTATGTAGGTCCCACATCTCAACTTATACCTGCTTGTAGTAATAATTTTTCATAGATTGCTTTTTAGAGGGAGTGGATTCCCATTAATCTGACATGGTTTGGGTGTAGCTACATAATGGTAGGCAATATGCCATGTATTTTTTTCAATATTTTGTGATGATTTGGATGGCTTTGATTCTCACATTGTTAGCTTCTGCATTTTTCCTGATTCATCATTTTCTCTGTCTACCACCATTTTTTTTCCATTTTGCTTCTGGTCTTACCACATTTCCCAAGACCAGGCTATGTATGTGAAAACATACATTCCCTGTGTTCTGGGGTGGGGAGAGGATTTGTAGAGCAGTGACACAGAACTCATACTGAAGCCAGATGATTTCTTGGAGAATGTTCAGGAAATTCCCTGGTTCTCTTCTTGGCATGACTTTATACACTTCCAACGCTACACCCATAAAATGAAGGCACAAGATATGGAAAGTTCAGAACCATTGCTCTAGGGGACTGCAAACTTCTCTCATTGTTTATTTTTAAAGTTTAGAAGAGAAACTCCAGATGATGGTACACACATTTTATAATCTTACATAAACTGTAACTGTGAGAATCCCCCCCAGTGCTAGAAAGTGACACCTATTTAGTTATTTAATTCCTGGTTGGCAGTTCATCTTTTCTTTAACTTCTTAACAAATTTCAAATTGCTTTTTAAAATACGCTTTTCTTATAAACTTATTATCTTAATAACATTTTTCATACAGTTAGTTTAAAATTAATTTGGGGAAAACAAATAATTGATATGATATAAAACAATCAGAATTGAGAGCATATTTCCTTTAGACATTGATTCCAAATGTACTTAAAGCCAATGTTACAGAGAAAGGCAGTTTACAGCTGCAGATTTGGTTAGAACATTATGTCTAGGCCATTTGGGCCTCTGACTTTGGATTCCCAGCTAAGTAATAGTGTTTTCTAAAATAGCCCCTAATCTTTTTGCATGTGCTTTCAGGATACAATTTGACAGACTAGTGAAAAATAGAAGATAGAAATGTAGTTTTTGGAGAGGTAGGAATGTTTACTACTAGCTGAGCAGGTGAAACACATTGTTACATGAAGAATGTGTTATTTGCTGATTCTCAAGGTTTTATTTTATTTGTATTTTTAATATAAAGTGTTAACAAATAGAAGGAAGAGAAAATGTATTTGAAAATATCAGAAGATAAAAGAAGCCTAGCAAATTGTACTCCTGGTAAAAATCCATTTTAACCACCAAACAAACAAGCATTGGCTGAGAAGCTTGCTGATGACTCCTTTTGTTTCTCTTTGATTTAAAGCCTCATGCCTGTAATCTAATTAACATCGAACTGAGTTGCAACTACAGAGGCCTGTTTGGTTCAATAATAATACATTTATATGAAAGGTTAATGAAATGAATTTTCCCTCCATCCAATTCATTAAAAATTGTTCTACAATACATGGTTGCTAATGGAATAGAGATTAAATATTCATGTTCATACATTTTCTGTGTCATTTCTGATTTCCCTTTATTTCTACCTCCATTCATTGAATTTTACAAGTATAAGTATTTCCAGACAAAAAGCTGATTTAGAGGTTAATTGCACGCCATTAATTCTTTTATCAAAGAGGCAGTGTAGAAAGTAGAGAGTATGAGCAGCAGGTTTGTCTCATTTTGTTGCTGTGTGATTTGGGACAAGCTTTGTAACTATCTCTTTTGTGCATTGGTCGTCATCAGAACTTTTTGCGGGGTATTGAGAGGGTTAATGATAAATTATGCAAAGCACCCAGCACAGTGTCTAGTTCTGAATGGCTCTTCAACAAATGATAACTTAAAAAATTTTGGAAAATAAAATGTAGGCAGCAAAACATAGAATAATTTATAGTGGCAGGACTGATAGGACAATATTGGACCATTTTTAATGTTAAAATAGGTGTCAGGCTTGGGTCTCAGAAAAATCTGTAATAATTCTAATAATCGATGTATCAGGATTGTCTGTGAAAGGACGGAAGGAGTGTGCATGTTCCTTTATACAGATATCTGATCTTCTGTTTTCTGCATCTCTTTCTTTTCCACCTAGGCCAAAGGATCTTATTTAACTTGCATTTAATGTCTGTTAAAAATACTGAACTTACTGGATAACTGAAGTCTACCAAATCCACTGTCAAAGTGTAAACATTAAAAAAAAATAATTTTGATTGAAAAATTTCCTTCAAGGTGGGTGCTGTGGCTCAAGCCTGTAATCCTAGCACTTTGGGAGGCTGAGGCAAGAGGGTAGCCTGAGCCCATGGGTTTGACACCAGCCTGGGCCACTTGGGGAGACCTCGTCTCTACAATAAATAAAAAAAAAATTTAGTTGAGCATGTAGCGCATCTGTAGTTCCAGCTACTTGGAAGGCTGAGGCGGAAGGATCACCTGAGCCCAGCAGGTTGAGGCTGTGGTAGCCGTGAGTGTGCCATGCACTCCAGCCTGGGCGACAGAGTGCAACTCCGACTCAAAAAAAAAAAAAAGAAGAAGAAAAATTTCCTTCAACTGTATTACATGCTATATTGGCTTTTGAAACAGGAGAAGCAAACATAAATTACTACTTCCTCGATGACCCAAAGTGATCATTATGATAATTAATTTGTGTTTTGTGCATAATTTTTGTCAGCCTCTCACCCACTTTAAAAAATGTGAGTTATAATATAAAAAATGGTGAAACAGATGTGCCACCTGAGTAAATAGCAAATACCAAATAAAAGTAACACTTATTGAGAGATTCACTTCTGTTCAGTATTAAAAAGTGCCTACTCTGTTTTATATTTCATGTCAGTTAGTAACCATCAATTACACTTCTTTGAGTTCATCATTGATTTCCCCTCTGTAAGTGGAAATTTGTAGAACATGAGGTTTGGTGAAGCCAAAGTCACACAGTTAAAAAGTATCCAGGACAGGATTCCTGAAATTTAGTTTTTTGGTTATATTAGCCACATCGTGAGTGCCCAGTGGCTACATGTGGCAGGATAGAGGCTACCATTATTAAACAGTACAGAGAACATTTCCATCATTGCAGAGCATTGTATTGTAGAGTGCTGCTCTGGATAACATCTCCCTTGTCCTAAATGAAACAAATACATAGCAAAATTATTTGCATGTATGTATCTATGCAAGTGGCTATTTGGTGCAAGACTAAAAATTTATTGAGGACATGGATCCTGTGCCTTCATTTTTATGTGCAAATGAAGTGACAATGTACAATATGTAAAGTATAACTTGTGTAATAGGTAATATGTATATGCTTACATATTGCTCATATGATGGGTATCTGTTTTAGGTAATATATGCAGTCTTTTATTTATTCATACAATGTATTCCTGAAAACTATGAATGCCAACTATGTAGAATATCAGATACGCAGCTATAAAACAAAAGACTGACATGGTTAGTGAGTGGGGAATGTTAATTTCCAGAAAACTAAAAAATAACATCTCAGATCATTTCTTTCCTTTTAAAACATTTTGCACATATTTTCTATTTTTATTATTTTCTATCGCAATTGAACATAGTTATTTTGTATACATACAGTGATATTAACTTTTTTTGTTTGTTTTGGCATCCTATAATCATTTTCATTTTGACCCATATGTTGACTTATGAATCTGTGCTGTTGGCTGGCCTCAGTGGCTCAACCTATAATCCCAGAACTTTGGGAGACTGCGGTGAGTGGATTGCCTGAGCCCATGTGTTCAAGATCAACCCAGGAAACTTGGCGAGACCTTGTCTCTACAATAAACCAAAAATTAGCCGGGTATAGTAGTGCGTGTCTGTTGTTCTAGCTACTTGGAAAGCTGAGGTGGAAGGATCGCTGGAGCCCAGCAGGTCAACGCTGGGGTGGCTGTGAGTGTGCCACTGCACTCCAGCCTGGGTGACAGAATGAGACTCCAACTCAAAAAAAAAAAAAAAATCTGTGCTGCTGATTTTTATTTTATTTTTTGAGTCAGTGTCTCACAGTTACCCAGGCTGGAGTGCAGTGGCATGATCACACCTCATTGCATCTTTGACCTCCTGGGCTCAGGCAATCCTTCTGCCTTAGTATCTTGAGTAGCTGGGACTACAGGTATGTGCCACCATACCTGAATAATTAAAAAAAATTTTTGTAGACTTTAGATCTTGCTATGTTGCCTCAGCTGGTCTTGAACTCCTGGGCTCAAGCAATCTTCCCACCTTGGCCTCCCAGAGAGCTGTGATTATAGGTGTGAGCCATAGTGTCTGACTTGCTTTTTAAAAACTATTGTCATTATTTCTATTTTCTCCATTTTTACTGATTTAAAAAATAATATAATAAGGGAAAACTTGGTACAAAGCCATGTATTTATAAATTTATAAACATTATTTGACAAAGACGGTGATGATGTGGAAGGAAAGTATATACTGACTAGAAGATATAATGCCTTGTTATTGTTAGAGCTCATTATTCTTCAGAAGATTCTAAAAAGTTCAAATTCAAAATGTGCAAGACAGGTTAGGAATATTTAAGTATGCCATTTTAAAGTACAGATTAAATCGAAGTCAAAGGCAGATTATTTGCAAATGCTTGAAATGATAGATCATACATTGTGCATATGAGTATACACTCAGTTCTGTGTATCATTATATATACATGTTATATATTTTGTTATAAATATACACATGTGCCTATGAACATAGTTTACCTCATAATTCATTTGGTTGGAGGGAAAGTAGAGTGTAATTGTTGGGTTCAGTGATGTTTGGGAATTGTGAACCAGGCATGGTATATTGAAAGTAAAGTCTTAAAAGTTCTTCATTGCTTCCAGAGATACATACAGGGCAAATAGTTTACTGTTTCACAAATTTAGTCTGAGTATTTTTACATTAATCCTCTGGGGTGAGCACCATTTAATAAAAAACAAATACTAATAATACTGGTAGAGTGTAAATACTTTGGTCATTAGTTACAATTTTGTTACCTCTGAAATACTAGCATTAGTTACTACTAGTTAGCTTTTATTGCAGCTAACAATCAAGACATTTATGTCTTTTTATATTCTTTCCCTCTAGACTGTGAGCACCTTGAGGGTACAAGTCTTGTCTTTGTTTCTTTGTGTTATACTTCATAATACTTGACACTGTAGATTTTTAGGGAATGTCAATTGGGGGAAAGAAGGAATGGAAATTTATTCTTGTAATCTAGTTGCCTTTACATTTGTGAAGTCATTTAGGAGCATTTATGGAGTATTCACTATGGCATCTTTGTGGTAAACAACAAGAAAATACATGAACGAAACACTTGAAAATCCAGGCCTTCCACTTTTAGTTCAGTGTATTAACTAGCTCCCTGGATGTTTCTCTTCTTCTTGGCCAAGGCTTCAGCTTAAAACCATTGTACTCAGAGTACAGGTGTTCTTAGCAGTTAATCCACGTTGCCTTTCCTTCTCCATCAGATGTAGAAACAGTGACCAGAATGTGGTGTATTTGTGGTGGATTCATGAGGCAAGGATGTATATGATCTGATGTTGACTGGGCACTAAGTATTCAGCATTGTGTGGTAGATCTCAACTTCCCCTGGCATGCTGCACATACACTGCCTCTGCTCAATCTTAAGTTACCAAAATTTGGCTCTCTCAGATGAAGATTTGACGTCTTGTGATGGTAAGAGAAAAACTAGTAGGAGGAACCAGTAGGGAGAGAAGCAGATTGGCTAAGCAGGTCACATCAATTTTCTGGAAGCTTTAGTAAACAGCTGTGAATCTCAGCACATCTTGATCTTTGCTTTGGAGGAGGCTGGCAGAGGATCCAACGGATGGCTGTTGTAACTCTCAAGGATTGTTAATACCAACCTCTTTTAGTCAAGTGGCTTAGATTTCATCTGGGAGCCCTATGGCAATGAGCGATCTCAATTATATAGTTTCCTGATTGTTAACAGTCTTTTATGGAGCAAGGGGAGGAGTGAATGAAACAGTAATAGAAATTAAATAATATTATATTGAATACTAAAATATTTAAAATATATTGGACTCTCCTAGTCTGTTAGTCTATAATTATGTGTTCTTATTATGACTATTTTCCAGGCCAGGCGTGGTGGCTCGCACTTTGGGAGGCCAAGGTGGAAGGATTGCTTGAGCCCAGGAGTTCAAGACCAACCTGGGCAACATGGCAAGACCTTGTCTCTATAATAAATCAAAAAAATTAGCTGGGCATGGTGGTGCATGCCTGTGGTTTCAGTTACTTGGAAAACAGGTGGAAGGATCGCTTGGACGCAGCAGGTCATGGATGCGGTGGCCATGATGGTGCCACTGCACTCGAGCCTGGGCCACAGAGTAAGACTCTGACTCAAAAAAAAAAAAAAAAAAGTATTTTCTCATTAACTAATAGTGGAAATAGCTAATTTTATTGAGTACTTACTCCCTGCCAAACACTCTACTGAATTTTCTTTATCCTGTCACAATAACCCATAGTCTAGGTCTTATTATTATCAGCTTGAATACCATAGTGGAATATCTCTCAGAAAAGTATAAACAACTTGTTTTTAATCAACAGCTATTTGTACATACAATGAATATTGCATGGCAAAAAGTTGGAAGAACCCCACTCTGTGAGTTTGGAGCAGGGGTTTGTCAGAGTTTGACTCATCATGCTGTCTTGATAGGCATGCAACTCTAAGTTTTTAACTGATAAAATCTTATAAAATTTCATTAGAGATTCTGGAAGGGCATAAGGGAGGACCAAGGAAGAACTTTGAGCCTTCTCTCCTGTAACTCTTTTTAAAATCTTCTGAAGAAGAAGGAAAGCCAAGATTATAGGAGGCATGATCCAGTCTAACCTTTTCTCATCTAATTTCTAAAAGTGTCCTAAGAAAAGAAAACATTCATACTCTTCTTGAGCTGCTGTGTGAACAAAAGACCATAGCTTCCATTTGTGTACCTCCAAAGGGATGGGTAAATGATAATTTTTCAGTGGTTTTACTTGGCAGACAGAGAAGTCTGTTGCTCTCTCGGTGAAACAATGAATGATTTTTTTCCTTTAAATATGCAAAAAGTTATCAAAATTCATTGAGACTAATTTAAGATTTTTGTGTTTCTTATAATGCATACCTGAAATCAATAACTATAGACATTTTTGTCTCCTTCCATAAATAATAACTACAGTTTACAGGTAGGTATTTGGCATACTTATATATAAAAAATTTTTTAGTTTAGCTTTAATATAGCATTTATAGATTTATGTAAACTGTAGTTATTTTTAGTTGGAATGTACTCTTGCCTCTGAGATTATAGAAGCCACCTAAAATATGAAATGAAAAGGGTAATGAAAAATGTTTGTAAACACATTAAGATTAAATCAGTGGCTGAGTCCAGTGAAAAGAAGTGATCTTATGAATTAATAATGAAAGTGCGTTTACTGGTTATTGTTTTACTTGAGTTTGAGTTTTAACAGCTGCTGGTAATTTAAACTAAGAGAAACCTAAATAGCCCATAAGATTTTTTCATTCTGTTTTTGGATTGTTTCTTAATAGAAACACTGAATAGTGTTTCCTATCTTAAATTATGGCAAAGAATAATTATAAAAATGAAATAAGATAAGGTAAGTAAATATATTTTGTATACTGAAAGACACTCTCTCACTGTCTGTGTATATGCTTGTGTAATATAAAATTATAAATTACTTATTGTTTATTGACTGGTAGTTTTAGGAGTTTGAAACTTTTTAGATTCCATGAATATAATTTGTGACAGTTTCTAAGTATAATGGACTGAAAAAGTTAAGATTTTGTTACAGACAGTTTTGTGAATAAGAGTATTTCAGTTGACTAGGAGGCTATTTTAGAAGCAGATGCAGTCATATAAGTGATAAATGCATTAATAATATTACTTTTATGTATTATTTAGTTAGGTTCAAGATCCTTTGCTGGTTGCATACTAGTAACATTTTGTTCATTTATTTGGTTTTACTCTGTGTACTTTAAAACAAATTGCAGTTCTTAAAACGATTCTAAGATTTAAATATTTAAATTTATAATTTAAATTACCTGACCCTTTCTGCAGTTAATTGGAAGGAGAAATGTTTTCCTATAATCACAGATGATAATACTAGTTTTTATTTTTTATTTTATTTTATTTTTTGAGTTGGAGTCTTACTCTGTCGCTCAGACTGGAGTACAGTGACCGCTGCCGGCCACTGCAGCCTCGACCTGCTGGACTATGGCAATCCTTCCGCCTCTGCCTTCCAAGTAACTGGAACTACAGCTGTGTGCTACCACACCTGGCTAATTTTTTTTGATTTATTGTAGAGATGAAGTCTTGCCAATTTGCCCAGGCGGGTCTGGAACCCGTGGGCTCAGGCAATTCACTCACCTCGGCCTCCCAAAGTGCAGGATTACAGGCTGAGCCACCTATCCCGGCCAATACTAGTTTTTAAACTAATCCAATTAAAGAATGCAAAGGACAATTTCTTTTTTTGTTTGTTTGTTTGTTTCTAAGCAAAGCCTACATCTTTTAGGCAATGCTTTTAAATATTATGTCTGAAACACCACATTAAAAATATGTAGCCATGCTGTGTTACTCATTACTAAAATTATCTTAATAGTAATTACACATTGATTCTTTTATTTTAATTGCATAAGGGGGAGATATAAAATAAGTGAAATTTATCTCTCATTTATCTTGTACTGTACTACATACTTGGGAGAGTTATAAAGAAATCTCTAAGTGCTGTCTTTGAGGAGCTTATGGCATTAAAGTAGGGTAAGAAATTTTTTAAAAATAATAATAAAAAAGCCAAATAATGTGATAAAATTGGTGTGTCCTAGAAGTGAAAAGAGTGAAAATTTTAAATATAAGTGACCTGAAAGAACTTTTTATCACAAACTGTTTACTAGGTTTTTGAACCAAGGACATCTCAATCTTCGTTCTGCTGACCTGTTGTCCTAATAACAGATCACCATCAGCTTTGTTGGAGCACAGTGCAAGAAGTAAAACATGCACTATATTTCCTTTATTTCCAGGCATACTTCCGACAGGGTGTTGCCCTCCAGTACCTTGGACGTCATGCCGATGCCCTGGCAGCCTTTGCATCTGGACTGGCTCAAGACCCCAAGAGTCTCCAACTTCTGGTGGGAATGGTCGAAGCTGCCATGAAATCTCCCATGAGAGGTAAATATGTTAAAAGTACTTGGTGTAATATTAATTTAAAGTAGAGCATTTCTAGCCTTCAAAACTTTAGCCTCAGGCATAGAGAATTGATAGATTATCAAATTTGCTAAGATTTGATATTTTAGAAAAGGGAGATCAAGGATCACTTTCAGTAATGATGGTAATGAGCCAGAATAACACGATAGAAGGGCCACTGGCCTAGATGTTGGTGAACCTAGATTGTATTCTCAAATTTTATTTTATTTTATTTATTTTATTTTATTTTTCATTAATCAGTATTTTTTATTATGGTTTTGTGGGATCAAATTTTTTATTAACTAATTGTATGATGGTGGGTAAATGAACTGACGTCTCAAGATTTTAGATTTATTTAAATAATCCTTATGGTTTGATTTTATAAGTCTAAGAATCTGTAATTCGAAACCACAATTCCTCCAGTAGTAAATTGGTTTGCTCAGATGGACTAATATGCTTTCTAGAAATAGCCAAATAACAGAAGATATTTGACATTCTTATATTTCATAAAAGGAAATATGTATCTAACTGTAGGCTGTGTCTCAGTTTTCAGAGCATTAAAAGCATTATGTTAAATGAAAGGAGAGACAAAAAAATAGAGATAATAGTTTATATATTTCTCCTTGTCCTTCTGCTTGATACCAATTGATATTCTGGAAAAGCAAGAGAATGGATTGAAAAGAGTATTGTGGAGGTTGGAGGAATTTTGAGGCCAAAACACATTGGCTTCATTTTGAGGAACATTGATTTTTGAAGAATGAGCTCGTGGGAAGATTTGACTGAAAGTACATACCAATTGTTATCTTTGGGGAGTGATGGAAACACTTAAGGCAGATTCATGGCAAATAGTAGACAGCTAATAATGTTTCATTTTAATTAGGTTATGTCAAGCAGAACTCTATTTTTCACTCTGAAATGGTGTGTTTTTGAATTTTTCGTATGGGAAAATAAACCTAGAATTTTTGATAGCAGCATCATTCAACAGTTTATCTACTTTTGAAAATGTTTGCACCATTAGATAGTTTTAATATACTGGCTAGTATTGTATTTGGCTCAAAATATGTGTTAAATAAAAGTTTGATGAACTAAATGGTACTCATATGGTCTCTGGGCAATTCAAACCAAAAAAAAAATTTTTCCTGAAAGTTAGGGATTTCATATTTTAGAAGAAGAAAGTGGAAAGAAAACCTCTTTTCCTGTGATTTTATAAATCGTACAACATTGAGTCTTTGCTACATAACCTATTGGCTAGAATCCACTGGGGACCTGCTGTTAATAAACTCTGACTTAGAGCAAATGCCTTTAGGAGCTCTAGGGCTTGGGGGCGGGGCATAATGGACAACAACAAGAAATCAACCTATCTCTCCTTTCCCTTTTTCTTTCTTTCTTTTTTTTCCTTCATTCTCTCCCTACTCCTCTCCACAAGGAATTTACATGGAACATTTTTTATTTGGCTCATGAAGATATTGCCTCATTATTCTATGGTGATTCTGCTGCTGTCTTAGATATCGCAGTGAATGTGTTGAGATCAGCAGAACCAAACTTAGCATTGTGCCTTTGAAGCAATCTATTTAGATAAATGTAAGGAAATCTTCCCTGCATTGCTAGAAATCGCTCAGAGTTGCTGTCACCCTTAGGGTTTTCTGTACCAGGTTCTTTCCCAACTTATATGAGTGACCTAAGACTGACCCTGGAGAGATCTGCTTCTTCCAGGTGCCTGGAGCACTTCAATATCTTCTTCTCTTCCCTTAAGGCAATTTCATTTATTTCATTTATTTTTAGCCTCACCTTTACCACTGTCTATACCAGGTGGATTTTTCTTATCAACATTTTATAGAGAATGTTGCTTTGCACAGTGCTGTTCTTTGCATCATCCTGCATCTTAATGACCTTTCTTTCTGTCATATGGCTATAATTCACAAAATCTGTCATCTGCTGCCCATTTTTAAAGCCACCATTTACTTTAGCCTTCTGCAACTTCCTAAATTTTTGCCATAGTTTCATAGCTGTGCAGTCTGGGTCATTTCATATACAGATCTGACCTGTTTTGTCAATTGTTTTGTTTAGTAATTTTTAAAAAGTCTAATCAAGTAAAGCAGTCAGAGCCTAGAAGAAACAAAGAAAGCTGTAAGTGATTGTGATCAATTCATTATAAACACCACTGCACTCAGACCAGCCTGTTTTGTCAGTTTTATTTTTTTTAATTAAATTAAAAATTTTTTTTTGAGTTGGAGTCTCACTACTTCGCCCAGGCTGGAGTGCAGTGACATACACGCACATGGCCACCCCAGCATTGACTTGCTGGGCTCCAACGATCCTTCTGCCTCAGTCTTCCAAGTAGTCAGAACTACAGACGCACGCTACCACACCCGGCTATTTTTTATTTTAATGTAGAGATGAGGTCTTGCCAAGTTCCCCGGGCTGGTCTCGAACCCGAGGGTTCAGGCAATCCACTTGCCTCGGCCTCCCAAAATGCTTACAGGCTGAGCCACCCAGCCCTACCTGTTTTGTCATTTTTAAATGAACAAAAGAAAACTCTGGTCCAGATGTTTCTATAAGTTAACAAAGCTCCCATGACCTGCACAGTGTTTTTGTGATTTAGTCCTTTTGAAAGTTTTAAGATTTTATTTTTTTTAAGGCAGAGGCAACCTATATTTACTCTTTTTCCCATGTAAATACATTATACTTACACATGTTGAAACTCATTTGATTTTTTATTGTTGCTTATAGTTCTAACTGAATTAAATGATTTACTTTATTTTTATAGCTTCATTCCTGCACACAAACCAGATATCAGTTAAACTATTTTTCCTGTGGATATATTTACATTATGCTATATACTGTATTGGCCTTAAATCATTAATGAAAATATAAAAATTAAATATAAATATAAATTGATACGCTCTTTTACGGGATTTCTCAGATTATTTTTACCGTATTTCATTTTTCCTTTTTAGATAGTCTATTAAGCAATTTTATCTCATAAATGTTTAAGCAAATTTGGATGTTGTAGTGTACTACTACTGCCAGCCTTGGATTTAGCAATATAATTACAAAGCAAAATTGAGTTTACCTTTATTTGTTCCCTGTAGATATCAGGGCTGCTTCTTGCTGAGGGTTCTGTTGTATACATTGTTTCTTCTCCTGTTAATTTGGTAATCTAAAGACTATTACGTTTATGGGCTATTACCTGTTGTGGTGTTTCTATCAGCTCCAGAGTATCCAAAGAAGGTGATTTTATGAAGTGCTGATGGAAAATGGCTGTTGCTGGGCGCGACGGTTCACATCTGTAATCCTAACACTTTGGGAGGCCAAGGCAGCAGGATTGCGTGAGGCCAGGAGTTTGAAACTAGCCTGGGCAATGTAACAAGACCTCACCTCTACAAAAAAGTTAAAAATGAACCGGACATGGTGGCACATGCCTGTAGTCCCAGCTACTCAGGATGCTGAGGCAGGAGGATGGCTTGAGTCCAGAAATTTGAGACTGCAGTGAGCTGTGATTACACCACTGCACTCCAACCTGTGCAACAGAGTGAGACCCTGTCTTTAAAAAAAAAGAAAATGACTGATGAGTATATAAGCTTTTCTCTCAGGGGCAAGTTGGGATTCCCTTTTATTTGCCTAGTTGTCCACCCGCAGTGGACTCTTTCCCTGGGAGTCACTTTTCATGGAAGACCTGCTTCAGAAATGTTATGTTAAAATGTAGACTTTTCCCCAAAAGGATTGGAATCTAATTCCAGCACTACTATTTGCAGTCCATTGATTGAATAAGGTTGATTCCTTTCTCTGCAAGATTCCTTATCTGTAGAGGGAAATGATAATATCTATTTCCTCATGTTGTATTGAGAGTCAAACACTAGAATGTAAAGACAGTCCCCTATAGAATGCCTTTTCCTCTGCAGTGTGATGCCTTTCTCACTGAGGAGTGGAAGTAGCAGCAGTGTTAACCCTGCTCTTATGTGTATGACAGCCATGGTGTTGTGTACGTGGAATGAACACTACATGGTACACAAGGTCCTCTTTATAAGCACTCACAGAGAAGTTTCTCTCAGGCCTTTTCTTCATTCTTATCTCCAGATACTCCTGACTACAACTACCTGCAACTCCTGGAATATACTGTAGTTTCTCATATTTCCGGTTTCTATTCAGATGTTACTTCCTCTGGGAAGCCTTCCCACATCTACCCTGGTAGAGTTAACACCTTTCTTCTTTGGGGTCTAGTAGCACATTAGACCAATTCTGGGAACTCTGGATTGAAAGTTTTGTCATGATTTCATATATTACTAAGAAAGAAAAAAAATTCTGATTATTAAATAAGGACATATTCCTTTCTTATCACTTAACTGAACTCTTTCAAACCTATTTAGATATAAAAATGACAAACCATTTTGAGGTTCAGAGATACTAAATCCCAAATTCAGAGATGTTAATATTTGAATAAATATGCATCTCAGAACTGATGAAATATAGTGTATCTCTTAACTGAGTGTGAAGTATATTATAATCTCTTGGCTGAGTGTGATTTTTATTATTACCCTCTTCTACATTCCTATAAGCTTGTCAAGTGTTAGAAAATGTGAATTTGTTCATCATAAATTCCTAAAGCCTTTCCATTTCAAAAACACATAATAACTGACCAATCAGTATTGCAAAGGGCCTTTATATTCTTTTTTTTTTTTGAGTTGGAGTCTCACTCTGTTGCCCCAGACTGGAGTGCAGTGGCCGCTCCCGGCCACCACAGCCTCGACCTGCTGGGCTCTGGCGATCCTGCCACCTCAGCCTTCCGAGTAGCCTGC
>NW_007043467.1:102858-140558 GCF_000164805.1 Carlito syrichta | reverse complement strand
GCCCAGGCGGGTCTCGAACCCGCGGGCTCTGGCAATCCACTCACCTCAGCCTCCCAGAGGCGCGGTATTACAGGCTGAGCCACCGAGCCTGGCTGGCTTTTATGTTCTTATGGAGTTGGTTTGACATTGGCTATTTCATGTATTATGCATAGATTCTAGAAAGAAAAACATCTTAATAGCTATAGTCTGCCAAAACTATTCCACCTAGCTGGATAAAATTACAAAGTTAGTCCCTTTGCTAATAGCCTGTTTCTCTAAAATAGGAATTAAAATAATAGACTAATAGAGTTGGAAAGAATCTTAGTGATCATCTATACATTAAAAAAACTTATCTTACCAATTTTATTCATCAAAAACAGTACAGCTGCTAACTAGAGCTTCTGCTTAGTGGTCATGGACCAATGAGACATAATTGCAGCCTAAAGCAGAGAAATTTGATATTTAAAATTTTAAAAAATTTATGTACAGTGAAATGAACTTTTTGTGTATCTGTGCGCATGCATAGATATACTCATATATATGTATATGTATATATAAATAATACATGTACACAAATATGTACATGTATACATGTATACATGTATAGAGTTGAATAACCATCAGTACAATTAAGACCTATACATTTGACAAAGTGAGAGACTGAGGCTATGGGCTTTGAAATATAGGTCTCAAGCCGGGCTCGGTGGCTCAGCCTGTAATCCCGCGCCTTTGGGAGGCTGAGGTGAGTGGATTGCCTGAGCCCGCGGGTTCAAGACCCACGGGCAGCGAGACCTCATCTCTACAATAAAAAAAAAAAAATTAGCCGGGCATGGTAGCGCGCGCCTGTAATTCCGGCTACTTGGAAGGCTGAGGCGGAAGGATCGCCGGAGCCCAGCAGGTCGAGGCTGCAGTGGCCGGGAGCGGCCACTGCACTCAGTCTGGGCGACAGAGTGAGACTCCAACTCAAAAGAAAAAAGAAAGAAATATAGGTCTCTATCTGTAGGTCAGTGTTTCTCCATCAGCTTTCTGCTCTACAGATATTCTGTGGTCATTTCAAGCTGGCCTACTTAGCATTCCTCATCATTCCATGTACCTGTCTTCTGCTGATACCTTCTGCATAAATATTTTCCATTCTTGGAATATGGCAGAGACTTGTCTAAGTTCTGCCCTTTTTTCAAGAAATCAAGTTTTGCTTCCAGGTAGTTTTCCAATTGCCCTTGATAATCACTCCCTTTTCCAAACTTTTATAGCATATGTTTTGTATTAGCCTTATATTTATCTTTGTGTCATTGCTCTGTCCCCCAGGCTGGAGTGTGGTGGCATGTTCTTAGTCACTATAACCTCAAACTTCTGGACATAAGCAATCCTCCAATCCTCCTACCTCAGCCTCCCAAGTAGCTAGCATTGCAGGTGTACCCCGCCATACCCAGCTTTTCTTTTTTTCTTTTTTGTTTCTCTTTGAGTTGGAGTCTCACTCTGTTGCCCCAGACTGGAGTGCAGTGGAGATGAGGGCTCACTATTTTGCATAGGTTGGTCTCAAACTCCTAGCATCAAGAGATTCTCTTGATTCTGCTTCCCAAAGCACTGGGATTACAAGCATCACCCACCATACCCAGCCCCTATAATTTATCTTTTAATGTATTTATATTGTCTTTTCTGTATACTACAAATGGAAATTTTATTTTCTACTCATTTCTTCAGTTTCATTCTCATCTAGTAAAAATTTGTATAATCAATCTTTCTTTTTTGGGAATTGTTCAATTATTTCTCTTAATACTCTGTGACAGTGTTCTCATTTCTTTCTACTATTGTATAAATTTAGAGGCTCAATTAGAAAGATGACTCTTTTTCTAACTTAGCCATGTTTGCTATGGGAAAAAAGACCACCAACTAAAGCATAGTATCTTCTAGCCATCAGTCATTTTGGGATGTCAGTGTTTTAACAGTCTTCTGTTTTTAGGGTATCCCCCATCCTACACTTCTTCCTGCCTTACACTATAAATATGAAATCATCAGATCCTAATTTCCCCATTTTCCTTTGCAGCTAGGACCCTGTCTTTGAATCAGGAGCTGAAGATTCAAATATGAAAAGGTAGCACAGAATTTGTTCTGGTGGTGGAGTTGGCAACAGTGACATCCATTTTCCAAGGGTGACATTCAGTGGTTGGAGGGCAGTAAAGCAAGCTACAGCACCCAGTGGTCAGTTGCAACAGTTATGTTACCTTCACCAGGCAGCTTTTATGGCATGATTTTGACTGTGGGTATGGAGGTCTAGTTTTCTACCCTTACCAGTAGTCACTCAGTCTGTTTTGTTTCTACTTAAAAGCAGTCAAGATTGGTTTATTTTTTGTTGTTTTGTTTTAAAGTTTATTTTATTCTAGAGATGTGGGGTACAAGTAAGGATTAACTATACAAGTAAGCTGCATGCAGGTGAAGTTTGGGCCTTTAAATGGCCCTCACTTCCCCAGGTTTGGGACCAGGTACCCTTTGTGTTGTTACATGTCCCCACCCTCGGCACTGCCCAGTGACTGCCCATCCCTCGCTTGGGCTAATGTGTTTAATATTCAGGTCCCACTTATGAGTGAGAACATGCAGTAGTCAGTTCTTTGTTTCTGTAATAGAACATTAAGTATGATGGTCTACAACTCTATTCAATTTGCTGTGAAGTCCATGATTTTGTTCTTCTTTATGGCTGCATAATACTTCTATGTATATGTACCACATTTTTTTTTAATCCAGTCCACTTTCGACGGGCAGTAAGGATGTTCCATGTTTTTGCTTTTGTGAATAGTGTGGCTATAAACATACCTGTGCAGGTGTCTTTTTTGTAGAATGATTTCTGTTCCTCCGGGTATATTCCCCGGAGAGGGATTGTTGGATCATATGGAAGGTCAATTTAGGAATTGCCATACTGCTTTCTAGATTGCACTCCCACCAACAGTGTAGAAGTGTTTCATTTTCTCCACACCTGCACCAGCATGTGTTGTTTTTTGACTTATTAATGATAGTCATCCTTACTGGAGTTAGGTGGTTTCGCATTATAGTTTTGATTTGCATTTCTCTGGTGATTATTGAGGCTGAGCATTTTTTCCATGTACCTGTTAGCTGCTTGTGTATCTTCTTTTGAAAGGATTGGTTTCTATTGCTAGCAACTAAGAATCTTGCTTGATGTAGTATCAAGAGCCCTGCAATGGGTTCTTATATCTTGGCTCTGTCCCAAGCTCTTTGTTCTTGAGTGAGTCACTTAAATACTCAGATTCTTCATTTCTAAAATGAGCCTTTTTCTAAGTCTTTTCAGCTTGAAAATTTTACTATTTCTGTTTTTTAAAATTGGCTAGTGGGGTGATGATGTGATCATTATTGACTGCCAAACTCATCAGAAGATACCACCCTAATTCTCTTTATAGTATTTTAGTGTGGTATTTTTCTTTTTTATTCTAGCAATTCTTGGGTTCTTGTGCCTATACTTAGCTAGTGTTTACTGATACTATGCACTGCTTGCATCTTGAGAGGTGTAAAAATGTTCTTTGTTCTCTGTTTAGTGATCTGATTGAAGGGAAAAAATGCTTTAGGCACTACTAGGTTTCCAGGTTTCTGTGGTAATGTTGATTCAGGCGAGAGCTTTTTAGTGGAGAACTTAGATTCAAAGTCATAAATTGTAAAAATTACATTTTAATGTAGTACTGTAGGCTTCAAGATTTAAAGAGACCAACCCCTTTAAAACTTTTTTTTTTACATGTGGATAGTAGCAAAACTAATGTGAAATTGTTTTTCAGGAAAGCTAATAATAGTGTTTTATAAGTGCCATCTCATGGTAGGACTATGGTTAATAACTCTGCAATTGTCTTTAAAGAAAAAAAGAGGGAGAAAGAGCCTGGAGGTTATCTACATTCAAACCTTCAAATAGAAAGACTTTCCTTGTAGCTTATGGACCCCTAATCTATGACTTTTAAATATTACATGGAAACAAAATGAGACCAACATTACTTTTATTTTCCACCTTACCTTAATAAACTCAGATGATTTCTGTATGGTTTCATTTGTGACCAAACAAAAATTAATAATAGTTTTAAATTTGGTCATATTGGTCTCAGAAGCAGAAGACACTGGGTTACCAGTGAGAATTTTGTTGAAAGAACTTCCTTTATTGCATATTCTAGGAAAAAAATATGGACAGGTTTTATTAACTAGTGATTCATATTAAAGTTTAACAAACACTTATCTCTAGCCTAGATAGTGTAGGTAGACCTTATCTCTACCAAAACAAATATAAAAAATAAAAAAAATTAGCCAGGTGTGGTGGGATGTGCCTGTAGTCTCAGTTATTCAGGAGACTGAGGTGTAAGGATAGTCTGAGCTCAGGAGATTGAGGCTGCGGTGAGCCATGATCATGTCACTGCACTCTAGCCTGGGTGACAGAGTGGTACTCCATCTCAAGTAAACAAACATTTATCAAATGCCAGAGATGCTAGGGAATGGTGAGTTTTTATTTTATTTTTATTTTTTGTGAGAAAGTAGAATTTATTGAGAGGACAGAAAAGCTCCTAGAGTAGGAGGGGACTCGAGGGGGTTGCCGAGTTTTTTATTGAATGCCCACATTGTACCACTTGCTATGGAGCTATATTAAGCAGTTTTGTAGCAATCTTTGGATTAGCTGGGAAAATATTTTAAAACAACACATGCGGAACAATTCCAAAATAGTTAATGTCCAATCTGTGCAATACTAACACTACAAATACAACACAAATTTGGATACAAAGATTAATGCATGCAGCAAGACCTGGGGATATTCCAAATACAGGTGGGACTTGAGAGGTGGTCTTGTAATATTTTGAGAGGGGAGCAGAACAGAAGAGGGAAACTATTTAGGAAAAATGGCACATCTTGATAAAAAAAAATTACCAGAAAAAGTATGTGTGACATGTGCACAAGAGTGAGGAGCGGGAAATTATTAGATTGCAGTTTGTGGTACTAGTCACATAAGTGGACAGGTTGGGTGGTGCTAGATTAAAGGCTGAAGAGTTTTAATAGACATAGCACATCTAAGGTTTGATAAACATTTGTTTCCAGATAATATTAGAAAAGATTGTTTTGTGTATCATCCTTCTCCTGTGTATTTTGTTATTATTGTTGTTGTTTATTTTCAGACTCTCTCGAGCCCACTTATCAGCAGCTTCAAAAAATGAAACTGGACAAGAGTCCCTTTGTGGTCGTGTCTGTGGTTGGGCAGGAACTCCTGACGGCTGGACATCATGGGGCCTCTGTAGTTGTCTTAGAAGCTGCTTTGAAGATTGGCACCTGCAGCCTCAAACTGAGAGGCTCTGTTTTCTCTGCCCTGAGCAGTGCTTACTGGTCTCTTGGAAACACAGAGAAGAGCACTGGATATATGCAGCAGGACTTGGATGTAGCCAAGACCTTAGGTAGAGTTATGCTTCTTTCTTTTATTTTAATGCATAAAGGAAGCAAACAAAGCTGATTAATCTGACGTGAATGGGAATAACATGTGAAATGAAAAGTGAGTGTCTCTAGAATGATTTCTGTTTTGGAGTACTCAGCTCTTAAGGCTTTTTTTTGTATAAGGTACCATGACTCCCAAAAGGCCAAGAGATATGGATTAACATATTCCTTACCCTCTTCAGAGAGGCAATCTGGGCTCACAAATTTAATATCCCAAATGATAGTTTTGATGGGTGAATCTTTCATCTTAATTTTAATTTTTTCCACCATTAGAATACATCATAATTTTGTGGGGGTGATTAGTATAGTGAGAGGTTAAGTGTGTATACCATGGAGCCAGACTGCTGAGTTCAGAATTCTGACTGCCATTTACTACCTATGTGTCTTTGGGCAAGTTTTCTAACCTCTCTGCACCACAGTTTCCTCATTTATAATATAAGTATAGCTTATGATTATGATGGTCATTATGGCAATTATTCAAGGACTTTCAGGATTGCAATATGAGAAGGGATATTGTGATTCTGCCACCAGCATTCTTATAAAGAAACAAAGTATTATAGTAGATTTGGAGTTAAATGACTGAAACAACAAGCTGATCGTTGTTCAGAATCAAAGGTTATTAGCAGAGCAACGGGGAGACTCACACAATAGCTGGTTTTTGTCAAGCTCTTGTTTCCAGAAAAGGACCAAAGTCCCTGACTGCAGTTGTTTAACAGTAGCAGTTGTTGTCCAGGGAATAAAGTTCTAGGATCACAACTCCCCACATAGGTTCTTGTGGAAGAAGCATTAGCTAATAAATCTGTGACTCTTAAATTAAGATGGCTGTTATAGATTATAAATAACACTATAACTTAGAAGATTTTTATCTTTTTTTTAAAATCCAATTCAGGTGACCAGACAGGAGAATGCCGGGCTCATGGGAATCTGGGCTCTGCATTCTTCTCTAAAGGAAATTACCGGGAGGCTCTCACTAACCACAGGCATCAGTTGGTTCTTGCCATGAAACTCAAGGATCGAGAGGTAGGAAGTTTATCTGCTGATCAAATACTTAAAAAAAAAAAAAGAATTGGAGTCCTTTTTTATGTTAAGAAAATGTTTCAGGTACCTTAAAATATTTATTTTAGAAGTTGATAATTATTGATTTCGTCTTTCATCAACAATTGGATATTGGATGTCTACTGTGTATAGCCTTTGATATATAGAGATAAATAAGAACTTGTCCCTAACCTCAGGATCTGATACTTTGGTCAGACATTGTCCTTATTCTCTTCAAATGTGCTGTGGAGTAGATATATGTAAAAATCTATATCATCATGTCATATTAATTAAAGCATAAGCAAACATTATGCTTTATGTGATCAAGTATTTTGCAACTTCTTTGTATGGTTTCTTCTGCGTGTGTGTGTGTGTGTGTGTGTTTAAAGCAGGATTTATTAAGAAGCTCCCACAGCGGGAGGGGACCTGAAGGGGTTGCCCTCTTCTGTGGATTTTTAACTCAGAAGCATATTAGGTTTGATTGAGAGACTTGAATTGTAATGATAAAGAAAAATAATTCTAGTCTTTCTTAAAGACATGAAATGTAATGTGCTCAAAGAGTTGATGTTCAGTAGATACAACATGATGTGAAAGTATCTGCAAGGTAGAAAGAGGGTGTGGCTTAAAATCAGATATACTCAAATTGAAATCCCAGTTGTCATATTTCCTGGCTGTAGGATATTGTGGGTAGTTATTACTTAACTCTTCTTTTTCATCTCTGCTTTCTTATCTAGGAAATGGTGATTATTGGCAATGATAAATTTACCAATCTATGCACTAAGAAATATCTATAGTTACATTTATATCTTAGAATTCCATTATGGGACACTGTAAAGATTAATTATATATTTAAATGATCCAGCAACTTCATGTCTCTGGAACATGGTCAGGTGCTAGGAAAAAAATGAAGACCACTCAAAGGCCATGAACTTTTGGCAATTTTATTCTCTAGAGAGTTGACTGAACACTTTTCTCATTACCAGTTCACTCTGACATTACAACCAATTCTCATAAGCCAGTTAATCTGATTTCTTGATGTTCAGGGAATGAAATAGAGACAGATATACTGATGATGTTAAGAAGTAAGAGCTAGGTTTAAGAGTTAGAACAGCATAGATGTCTAGATAGGTCCATTTAGTGAAGGGACAGATAGCTATAAATATGTCAAGAGCTGCATTTATGTTCTTTTTTCCTCCTAATCTTTGAGGTGTAAATATCAGACATACATGGATTTGATATCTATCTATCTATCTATCTATCTATCTATCTATCTATCTATCTATCTATCTATCTATCTCTCTATCTATCTAATCATCTATCCATCCATCCAGTTCGATTACTGGACAGGGTGGAAAGACTTTTAATTAAGCTGTGTCATAGCTACTAAAAAGGAAGAATGAATGAAAATTTTCTGCCTTCCCTCTTCTCAGTAGTGTAATTTTTACCACCTGTGTTCTCTGGGTTTTATAAACCTCTGCTGTACAATATGTTCCTAAGAAATCATTGCATTTTGTGGATGGAGAGGACCCTGAGATAATGCTGGAACCTGTTATCCCCCCCAAATCTTCCTACTTAGATTTACCACCTACCGCAGACCCCTCTGTCCCCTTGTATTACCCTTTGCACAGCCACTACTGCAGTAGTTTACAAGCCTGCCTATTGGGACATCCTCCTTACGCGTAAGTGAGAGACCCTGAGGCTGAATCTTAAACTTTTAAAATTCCCACAAGGACAATTTCTTTTTTCCTCTCTGTGGGGAGAGAATGTCCAGCTATCATAATCCTTTTCTAAATTGAATACGTGCATTCATTTTTTTCCTCAAAGTTTCTGATTATCAAGACTTTAACAATCTTAACAACCCTCTTCTGTCTGTTTCCCTTTCACACTGGCACCTTTGGGTTGCCAGTTAGCCATAGCTCAACTACAGCAGAGGCCTCCTTCTGAGATGTTCCTGCTGTTTAACCCATGCTTCTGTTTGCTGTTGCCTGAGCATATTTCTTAATTAATTAATTTATTTTTTATTTAAACACTTTCTTATTTTAGAGTTGTGGGGTAAAAGTGAGGATCTACTACATAAGTAAGTTGCATACAGGTGAAGTTTGGGCTTTTAGCAGGCCCTCTCTCCCCCTGATAGTGAACCTGGTACCTAGTGTGTTGGTATGTGACTCCCATCCCTCCTCTTTCCCTTCCTTTCCCAGCAATGTAGGGTCTGCTCATGTGACCAGTGATCAGGCCTCTCTTAGGAGTGAGAACCTGTGGTATTCAGTTGTTTCTGTGATAGTTCACTTAGTATGATGGTCTCCAGCTGTATCCATGTTGTACCTGAGCATATTTATCTGATTCCTAGATTGACCTATGGAATTTCTCTTTTCTTCCACTGTTTCTTCTGTTGTGGTTGCCTCTGAAGTTAGAGAATATCATTCCTTTTCATGAGAAATTTGATGTTATTTTCTTACTATTTTTCTTAATTTTTTGTTCATAAATTTATTTCCTGTATCTGATACTTAGCAAGCCTTCAATAATTATTTTTTTTAAACCATTTTATGTGTGTGTGGGGGGGGAGTGAAGAACACTTGAGATCAAGTTTCTTAGCAAATTTCAAGTATACAATATGATATTATTAACTGTAGTCCCATGTGTACATTAAATCTCTAAAACTTATTTATTCTACATAATTCATTATATACTATAATTTCCTTATGCATTCACTTATTAAATGACATTTAGGTTGTTTCCATATTTTAGCTACTGTGAATGGTGCTGCAGTAACATGGACATTTCTCTTAATGTTTAAGCTTGTTTTTCAGTACTACTTCTTAATCTGCCTGCAGTTAACTGGAAATTCTTATTTCTGTATCTTTGAAACTGGCTACCAGTTGTTAAGACTGCAGTTAATATTGGTTCAGAACTTAAAGGAATATACAAAATGTCTAAAGCAAACTATTGCAATAATATGTATTGTATTTAGTTTCAAAATTTTAGCTGGCCAGTCTTCTGGGATTTAATTCTGTTAAGTGTGATGTCTACTCGTGACACACCTAATACTGTGCTTAAGGTTCAAGGTCTGAGGGGTGTGGTGTGAGGTCACTCCCTTTGAGGGATTTGTATCTCTTTGAAGCAAGCTTTAATACATGGAAATGTTAAAACACTGCTTCAGCAAAAAATGTTAAATGCTCTCATAGTCACTGCCAAGATTCTAGAGTTCTAAAGGGCACAAAGATATCTAGGTTTGGGGAAGCTTTGTAAAACAGATGAAATTTGAAATGTGGTTCAAAACCCTGGTTAGCATTATCAGTCAGGTTTTGCTGAGTGTAAGAGTTTATGCCTTTAACAAAAATCAGATATTTACTTCAATCTTATTCAATATAGTCACAGAATCTTGTTTTATTAAAATTCATATTTATAACCGGGCTTGGTGGCTCAGCCTGTAATCCTGCGCCTTTGGGAGGCTGAGGTGAGTGGATTGCCTGAGCCTGTGGGTTCGAGACCTGCCTGGGCAGACGAGACCTCATCTCTACAATAAATCAAAAAATTAGTCTGCTAATTACCCAGCTTCCTAGACATTTTAAAAAAGAATAATGGTATAAGACTTATAGCAGACATGATGTATTATAATAATTAAATAGTAATTTTATTAATAATTAAAACTGTGTGTTACCTGACAGCTCAGTGGGATGAAACAGCAATGCCCAGAATCAGACAAACACAAAATAACCAATACTGCTATAGAAAAAAAATAAGTTAAGAGTATTATAGCTTTTTTTAAAAGAAATAGAGCATAAGAGCTTTTTAAAATTAAAAAAAAATAATCAACCCAAATAATGATCAAAGAAATGCAAATTAAAACAATAAGATACTATGGTTTTCTTAACCTATTAAATTGACTTTATATTTTAATATCAATTTCCACAGCTTTGACCAGTACAGGGAAATGAAACCTTTGACAGGGCTGAAACAGAGGCAGCCTACCTGAGAGCAGTTAACAAGTATAGGAAGTCCTACTGTGCTTTTTCCAAGCCAGTCCACTTCTAATAATTTAACCAAAGGAAATGATAAGCAATATGTTCAGAGATTTACCTATAAAGATGTCGTCCCATATTTAATAATATCAAACATTTTAAAATAACTTAAATATATAATAATAGGGGGATAGATGAAATCAATTATAAGAAAGCCATAAGCTGGGCTCGGTGGCTCAGCCTGTAATCCTGTACCTTTGGGAGGCTGAGGTGAGTGGATTGCCTGAGCCCGCGGGTTCGAGACCCGCCTGGGCAGTGCGACCTCATCTCTACAATAAATAAAAAAATCAGCCGGGCGTGGCAGCGCATGCCTGTAATTCCGGCTACTTGGAAGGCTGAGACAGAAGGATCCCCGGAGCCCAGCAGGTCGAGGCTGCGGTGGCCGGGAGCGGCCACTGCATTCCAATCTGGGCGACAGAGTGAGATTCCAACTCAAAAAATAAATAAATAAATAAAAATAAAATGTCTAGGATATTCTTGTTCCCTTTCTTCACAATTAGCTTTTTTTTTTTGAGTTGGAATCTCACCCCATCGCTCAGGTTGGAGTGCAGTGGCATGCTCATGGTCACCCCAGCATCTACCTGCTGGGCTTCAGCCATCCTTCCTCCTCAGTCTTCTGAGTAGCCAGAACAACAGGCACGTGCTTCCATGCCTGGTTAATTTTTTAATTTATTTTAGAGACAAGGTTTTGCCAAGTTGCCCGGGCAGATCTCGAACCCACGGGCTCAGGCAATCCACTCGCCTCGGCCTCCCAAAGTATTGAGATTACAGGCTGAGCCACCAAGCCCAGCCCACAATGAGCTTTAAAATCATTTTGTTTGATTTTGGAGACTCTTTCATTGGGGTTTCTATTGGAATTGTATTAAATTTCCATATTATTTATGGATAAATTGATATTTTTTCAATGGTCAGTGTTCTGTTCGGGTGTCTGATCTGTTCCGTCATTTATTAGTTTATGCCTTATTATAGATGTGTACTCTTAGGGAGCCTTTTTTTCTATAGATTTCATGTATCTCATTGGAAATGAGATTTTTTTTCAGTGTGTGTGTGTGTGTGTTGTTTTTTTTTTTTGAGTGGAGTCTCACTCCGTCGACCAGGCTAGAGTGCAGTGGCACGCTCACAACCATCTCAGCATCGACCTCCTGGGCTTAGGTGATCCTTCCACTTCAGCCTTCCAGGTAGCAGGAACTATAGGAACATGCTACCACAACTGGCTAATTTTTTGATTTATTGTAGAGATGAAGTCTCACTAAGTTGCCCAGGCTGATCTTGAACCCATGGGCTCGGGCAATACTCTTGCCTTAGCCTCCCAAACTGCTGGGATTACAGGCTTGAGCTACCGTGCCCGGCCTCCATTGTGTTTAAAAAAAAACTAGTTATTAATGATATGTAGAAAAGGTGTCTATCTTGCATGTTTTGTAATTGGTCATATAAAAATTTTCTTATATTAACTCATAATTTTTTGTTGGTTCTGTTGAATTTTCTTATAATACAAGAAGCCTGAAAATAATGGTAATTGTGTACATTTCTGTTTTTATGTTATGACCCTATCTTTTTTCTTTTAATTATTGCATTGATTAGAACTTTGGGAATTCTCTCAAACAGCGGTCATATCTTCTTCAATATAAAACTTAAGGGAATATACTTTTTAATGATTATTCTATTCTTACATTGTATCTGTCACAAATTGTGTGACTTTAAGGCCACACATTGTACCTTGTTTGCCCTTTTGCATTATTGTAATATTGAAACAAAATACAACTGCCTTTGGAAGCTAAAATTAACACACTAAGTGCTATGAGTGGTAAGGATACCAAATTACATCTTTCTGCCCCTTACATCTTTAGCTGTAGTTTTAGGATTTTCTGAGCTAGCAAGGTAGTGGCCTGAAACCAATTTGTCTACTTGTCTTTAAAAAGCAAGAGGTTTTCTTTAATTTTAAAAAACATTTTCTTTTTTTTTTTTTTTGAGTTGGAGTCTCACTGTCGCCCAGACTGGAGTGCAGTGGCCACTCCCGGCCACCGCAGCCTCGACCTGCTGGGCTCCGGCGATCCTTCTGCCTCAGCCTTCCAAGTAGCTGGAACTACAGGCGTGCGCTACCATGCCCGGCTCATTTTTTGATTTTTTATTGTAGAGATGAGGTCCCGCCTGCCTAGGCGGGTCTCGAACCCGTGGGCTCAGGCAGTCCACTCACCTCAGCCTCCCAAAGGTGCAGGATTACAGGCTGAGCCACCGAGCCTGGCATTTTCATTATTTTTAAAGGCAGGGGTCTCACTATGTTGCCCAGACTGGAGTGCAGTGGCTATTCACATGTACAGTCATAGTGCATTGTGGCCTGGAACTTCTGGTCTCAAGCACTTCTCCTACCTCAGCCTCCCGAGTTGCTGGTACTATCAGCCTGTGCCACCACACTTGGCTTAATAGGTTTTCTTTTGTATAATTACTCTCAGATATTTAATGGGGGAGGTGAGCCCTTCTCCACAGGACTTTTTAAAAATTCTGACTAACCTTCTGTCTGCTTTAATGGTTTCAAAATTAATTTTGGGTACCTGCAGAGACCATCCTGTGAACGAATATTAATTGACAGAAGAGTACATAAATCACATTGTATTAGAGATATTGTTCTGTCTTCAGGAAATCTAATATACAAAAGTGCTGATAATGCCAAGGGCTTTTATCAGTCTGATTTGTCTTCTGAGCTTCATATTTCTCTATACATGTTCCTGAACACTCATCTTCAACTCAGAGTATCTAACTTAACCCTCAATCTGTGCCTACTTCTGCATTCTCCATTGTCCTCTTGCCCAGGCCACCTCCTCCCCTCACTCTCATGTTTGGTGGTTACTGGATTATCTTTTGTGTAATAGAAATCTCTTTCCTGTCTCCTTTCTGCCATGCCACCTTTTACTTGGACTATTGTAATAGTCTCCACTCAGAAGTTTTTCACTTTTTAATAGATATTCTCCTACAAGTAGAAGAGAAAGGGTCCATGAGCAAAGACTGAAGCTGCTGTCATGAGTAGAACATTTCTTTCTAGTATAGCATAGAAGTTGAGCGTGTGAATTTAGACATTCAACAAACTTGGACTTGAATTTGGGCTCTGAAGCTTATCATGTGACCTAAAAATTATATAATTCCTTTAAGCATACCAATGGGCAAATGAGCTGTTTCCAGTTTTGGGCTGTTATAAGAAAAGCTGCTTTAAACATTTGGGGACATATCTTTTGATGAACATTGTTCTTATTTCTATTAGGTGTTTGATCATACATATGATGTTTAGATTTAGTAAGTTTTTGCCAGGTTCCAAAGTGGTTATACAAAGTTATTTCATTAAAAATGCAAGGGATTGTTAAGCCTTAATAAAAAAATATAAGATAAAAAGATAAAGATAGATGGAAACATATGTTTGAGCAAATAACTGTATTTATAGTTAAATGGAGGAGTGATTCCAGTAACTCTTGCTTATAGTTGTGAGAATTAATTGAGTTAGTTCATATAAAGTACTTGAGGAGCACAGTGCCTTAGACATAACAAGGACACAAAAGGGATGCTACTATTATTATTGGCATTATCGTTGCCATCTTTATTTTAAAAGATTAATGTTAATGCTGTATATGACTGTATAATATCAGTGTTTATTTTAGAGTCAAATTATTTTTCCCCAGTACTCAAGTAACCTGGACACTCCTGGAAAAAGTAGTGTTTATTTTATTAGGTAGCTTTGTGTACCTCTTGTTACACTAGGGTATGTAAATATTCTAGTTTGAGAAACACTGTTTTATCTCTTTTATGATTCTAGTTTCTTCTTAATCCAACCAATCTACTTCAGAACTCTTTAAGCTATTCTTCTAAAATTTGGTTTTAATTTTTTTTCTGATCTTGTAATTCATGATCTGAAAAACCCTGTTTAAAAACCTTTGACAGCTTCCTGATGCCTCCAGGATAAAGTCTAAACCACTTCATAACATTTTCCTACTACTTTTTTCAACTACTCCTTATGTCGTGCACCTTATAATCCATCAAAGAAGTCTACTTGCCTTATGCTTTCACCCTTCTGTATTTTTTTTTTTTTTTGAGTTGGAGTCTCACTCTGTTGTCCAAGGTGGAGTGCAGTGGCTCGCTCTCAGCCACCCCAGCATTGACCTGCTGGACTCAGGCAATCCTTCTGCCTCAGCCTTCCAAGTAGCCGGAACTACAGGTGCGTGCTACCTTCCCTGGCTAATTTTTTGATTTATTGTAGAGATGAGGTCTCGCCATGTTGCCTAGGCTGGCCTTGAACCCCTGGGCTTGGGCAGTCCTCTTGCCTTGGCCTCCCAAAGTGCTGGGATTACAGGCTTGAGCCCCTGAGCCTAGCCACCCTTCTGTATCTTTACTCATTCTAGTTCTTTTGAATAGAAAACCTCATCTCTGACTCCTTAGGAACATTTTTCTTTTTCAGGTTTAGTTGAATCATTTCTGCCTCACTGAAGCTCTTTCCTAATACCCATCTTCTCTACTTAATATCATACCAATGTTGGTGAAGTCTGATTTATCAATCCTTTTGCTTAATGGTTATAGCCTTTTGTGTCCTGTTTAATAAAATGTTTATGTACCCCAAAGTCATGGAGATATTCTCCTGTGAGGGTTTATTTATTGTTTCTTCCCATTTGCAAGGTATGCTGCAACTTGGAATTAACTTTCATGTTTGGTTTGGTAGCGATCAAAGTTCAGATTTTTTCCCAACATGAATATCCAGTTGACCCAGCACAGTCATGAGACTGTACTGCATATTACTTTTGTCATAACTAAGGTAGGAGGCATGCATATAAAGACTCTATTCTGTTCTATTAATCATTTTATCTATCTTTATGTCATTAGCATATTACCTAATTACTGTAGCTTATTAATGAGTCCAAATATCTGATAATGTAATTCTTGTAGTTTTGTTCTACTTCAAGATTGCTTTGGATATTCCAGGTCCTTTACACATGCGCGTGCGCGCGTGCGCACGCACGCACACACACACACACACACACACACACACACACACACACTTTTTAGAATTGTGTTAAGTAGTTATACCAATTCCTTCTTTGTCCCCTTAAACATCCCACTAGAAGTTTGATTGAGATAGCATTGAATCCATAAATGTATTTGAGTCTTATATTCCATAAACATGGTATATTTTTTCATTTATTTAGGCCTTGTAAACTCTCTTCAAGAATGTTTTATACTTTTCCATGTTAATATCATTCTTTAGTTATATCCTTAGATTTTGTGTGTGTATGTGTTTGCTATTGTAAATGATATATATAATTTTAAAATATTTTATTTTATTTATTTATTTTTTGATGGCACTGTGATTTTCTTTTCTTTTTTTTTAATAAAGATGTGGAGTACATTTCAGGGTTAGGTATACAAACACTGATTATGTAGACCCTTGTTGATGAGGTATGCCCCTCCCTCCCCTAGCAGTTTCCCTCAACTGCTAATCCCACCCCCTCTCCTGACAGTTTCCCATTACTGCCAAATGCTTTCTTATAGTAATATAATTGTTCAAGGTCCGCTTATGAGTGAGAACATGTGGTACTCTGTTCTTTGTTTCTGTGACAGATCACTGAGTATGATTGACTCCAAATCCATCCAAGTTACTGCAAAGTCCATATATTTATTCTTCTTTGTGGCTGCATAATGTTCCATTGTGTATATGGATTTTCTTTATCCAGTCCAGCTTTGATGGGCAACATGGTTGGTTCCATGTTTTTGCTATTGTGAATAGAGCTGCAACAAACATACATGTGCAAGTATCTTTTTCGTAGAATAATTTGAGTTCCTTCGGGTATATTCCCAATAGGGGAATTGCTGGGTCATATGGAAGGTCAATTTCTAGTTCTTTCAGAAATCTCCAGAATGTTTTCCAGAGAGGTTGTAAAAGTTTGCTTTCCCATCAGCAGTGTAGAAGCGTTCCTCACCAACATGTTATTTGTTTTATTAATGATGGCCATTCTTACAGGGGTTAGGTGGTATCTCAATGTGGTTTTGATTTGCATTTCTCTGATGATGAGTGAGGCTAAGCACTTTGTCATGTGTCTGTTGGCTGCCTGTATATCTTCTTCTGAGAAGTGTCTATTCATGTCTTTTGCCCACTTTTTAAAGGGGCTGTTTTTTTCCTTTCGGCACGTTTGAATTCCTTGTAGATCCTAGATGTGAGGCCTTTGTCAGACACAGTTGGCAAATATTTTTTCCCATTCTGTGGACTGTCTTCCTGCTCTCTTGATGGTTTCTTTTGCTTTGCAGAAGCTTGTTAGTTTGATGAGGTTTCACTTGTCTATCTTATTTCTTAAGGTATTGGCCTTTAGGGTTCTGAATAGGAATTGGTTGCTAGTTACAATTTCCATAAGGGTGTCTCCTGCATTTTCTAAGATTCTTATAGTTTGAGGTTTTACGTTTAGGTCTTTGATCCATTTAGAGTTAGTTTTTATGTATGGTGATAGGCAGGGGTCCTGTTTCAGTCTTCTGCATGTGGTCAGTCAGTTTTCCCAGCACATTTACTGAATAGGTTCTCCATATGAATTTCTGTATTGTCATTTCCAGGTCTGAGAAGAATGATATATTGCATTGAATCTGTTGATTGCCTTTGGTAGGATGGACATTTTAACTATGTTGATTCTTTCTATCCATGAGCATGGAAAATTTTTTCATTTGTTTGTGTCTTCTTATATTTCTTTGAGCAGCATTTTGTAGTTTTCATTGTAAAGGTTCTCTGGTTAGGAAGATGCTGAGGTATTTCATTTTTTTTGTGGCTATTGTGAATGGGATTGTGCTTTTTATTTGGATCTCTGCCTGCCTTTTTATTTTGTTGTATCCTTTTCTGTGCAGAAGCTTTTTAGTTTGATGTAGTCCCATTTGTTTATTGTTGTTGTTACATGTGCTTTTGATGTCATATCCAATGCATATTTTAAGTTAAAAGTTTTAGGCTGGGCTTGGTGGCTCAACCTGTAATCCCAGCACTTTGGGAAGCCGAGGTGAGTGGATTGATTGAGCCCGTGGGTTCAAGACCAGTCCAGGCAACTTGGTAAGACCTTGTCTGTACAATAAATTAAAAAAAATTAGCCGGGTGTGGTAGTGCGCACCTGTAGTTCCGGCTACTTGGAAGGCTGAGGCAAAAGAATCACCAGAGCCAAACAGTTTAACGCTGGGGTGATCGTGAGTATGCCACTGCACTCCAGCCTGGGTGACCGAGTGAGACTCCAACTCAAAAAAAAAAAAGTTTTTCCAAACTGCTCACCAGAAAGGTCGCTCTAAACAAGTCAGCACTTAATATCAGTGCTTCTTTTTGACTTTTTTTTCCAAATTGAAAGGCAAACTGTGACCCTCAGTGATCCCTCAGTTATAGAACATCTCATATATTTGTTTGTAATGTTGGTCTTCTCCCTACTCTATAACTGGGAACTTTTAGAGGGAAAGAATCATAGTTTATTTATATTGATGATTTCATCGTTTGTTCATTCAACATGTTTACTCTGTGCTTACTGTATGCCAGATGCTGTAATGCCTTTAGGTATAAAGATACATGTGCCATTGTTCTTACCCTTGAGGAGCTCACCTCTTCTGGCAAACCTCCTGTGGTGTTCCAGGTCAGTAATGTTGAATGCTTATTGCCTGGAGGAAAAACTTTGAGGATGACAGTAGGAAAAGAATATTTTCCTCGTTTCTTATGAGTGGTAGTTTTTGTTTTACTCAAAACTGGAGAGAAAACTTTGTAAAGTCAGGTAGTTGTTTTGTTTTGTTTTGTTTTCTTGAGTCTGGGTCTCACTCTGTTGCCCAGGCTGGAGTGTAGTGACATGATCACAGCTCATTGCAGCCTCAACCTCCTGGGCTTGGGTACTCCTTTTGCTTCAGCTTCCTCAGTAGCTAAACCTACTCATGCCACCATGCCTGGCTAATATTTTTAAATTTTTTTTGTAGAGACAAGGTCTTGCTATGTTGCCCAGGCTGGTTTCGATCTCCTGGGCTCAAGCAATCCTCAGCCTCCCAAAGTTCTGGGATTATAAATATCAACCACCTTACCTGGCCTGTACTCAGTAACTGAAATCTAAAATTTGCGTTCAGTAAGGATACTTTTATCCAGGTGTCTGGTGACATGTGTCTGTCACATAGAAGATCTTTAAAAATGAAATTTCATTCTTTGTGATTGTGGAAAATAAAGGTGAGTCGTAATCACTATCAATTTATGACATCTGTGGACTTGCATGAACAATTATTGACCAAAAGAAAAGACTACTTGACTTTGTGAAAAAATTGAACTTTCTGGATTTCCTTTAGGATGTAGCTACAGGAAATTAATTTGATGATTTTTTGATGACATCATTCTAACCACAGTGCTTTCTCCAAAAACAATGCTATTTTTCTTGGACCTTCTTGCAGACATTTTCTACACTGTGTGCATTATTATGTAATTTGCAGTAGTGCTAATATGAAATCCATACAAAAGTTTGTGGTGTGTGTATGTGTGTGTAAGAGACAAAGACAGAAACAGAAAGAATGCAGTTGAGGTAATTATTTTACTTCTAGTAGTACAAGGGAGTGGGTTAAAAGGTAAAAAGCATTCCATTTGAGAAGAGAACCATATCCTCCTAGGGAATATTAAGTTCATGAGGGGAAGCTTGGCAACCTTTTCTGGGGTGTGTATCTTACAGGCTTTTGAGAAACAAATAGGATTGTTAAACTATAACTCTCAAATTACTGAAGACTATAGGACTTGGAAAGTAGACATTTGTGAAGAATGGAGACAGGACATCAATTTCTTGATTGTGTTCTTTGTACTTTGTATTATAAATCAGCTGAATCAGATGTTTTGGGCCTGTAGTGAGTTCTTCTGCTGATAAAATAGTTATCACCTCAAAGAATTGCACACCCAGGGAATATGTGTTTTTGTATGTGTAACGTATACTATGTTTGCAAATCATTGTGTCCTCAGCTGTTTTATTTTTTCCAACTATATTTGTTAAAGTTCTAATTTATCATCACTCTACTTATTATGTTTCAGGCTTTCTCTTTCAGTCATAATATTTTACAGTCTCTCTATTTTATATAGAGAGTCAAAGGAACTTCAGGTTTGTAATGAACATATATCAATTCAAATTCTGGGTTTGCCACTGGAGGCCATATATCATTGGCAGTCCTTTTTTGGAAGCTCTTAGGGCTGCTAGCTCATCACCTGTAAAACAAGAAGCCAAGATTAGATGATTTTTAGAGCTGTATTGCCCAGTGTAGTAGCTATTAGCCACATGTGGTTATTTTTAACTAAATTAATTAAAGTTAAATGAAGTACAAAATTTAGTTTCCCAATCACGATAGCCACTTTTTAAGTACTCAGTTGCCCATTGTGGATAGTGTCTGCCATATTGGGTAACAAAGAAAAAAGAAATTTCTATTATCTTAAAAAGTTCTGTTGGATAGTCCTACTAGAGTAGATCTTACAGATCTCTTTTTGTTTGTTTGTTTGTTTGTTTTGAGTTGGAGTCTCACTCCATTGCCCAGACTGGAGTGCAGTGGCCGCTTCTGGCCACTGCAGCCTCGACCTGCTGGGCTCCGGCGATCCTTCTGCCTCAACCTTCCAAGTAGCTGGAATCACAGGCATGCGCTACCACGCCTGGCTGATTTTTTGATTTATTGTAGAGATGAGGTCTCGCTGCCCAGGCGGGTCTCGAACGCGTGGGCTCAGGCAATCCACTCACCTCAGCCTCCCAAAGGCGCGGGATTACAGGCTGAGCCACCAAGCCCGGCAGATCTCTTTAATCAGAAGACAAAAAGTATATCCTTGTAAATCACAGACTACTTTCATTTTTACATAGTGTCTGCTGTTTTTATTAAGATCATTTGTATTCTCTGTAGCTACACAGAGGAAAGAGAGAAGGTTCTGCTTTTGGCAAAGTAGCTTATTTCAGCCCTACCACATGTGGAACAAACGACTATCTGAAAGCACTAGAGAGTAACCAAAAGTAGGAAGAAATTGAAGGAGAATTAACACTTAGATGTAGGGAATAACACTGGGAAAATTTCATATTTATTTATGTATTTGTTTATTTGTTGTGAGAGTGTAGGCCTTAGTTCCCATCGGGCTACCAAAACTTGGATGAAAACCTACAGTCTTATCAATTAAGGAATCAGAGGGCAGAATATGGGCCACAACAGCAACTAAAAAGTGAGGGGAAAATACTGGAAAGGAGAGCTACATAGGGGAGCCCCAAATTGTATGTATAAATTCTGATCATGTCTCTAGGTAACCCTGCAGTAAGCATGTGAGGGCAGATTCCAAGCAACTCAGCTACCATTGAAAGAACTGAACAGAAATTAAAGCTGTTGCCCATTTCAGGAGAAACAATTTAGTGTTTGAGTTTATCAGAGTTAACTGCCTGCTGAAACAAAATATTGATATTCTACAGCAGCAGTTCCCAGCCTTTTTGGCATCAGGAACCGGTTTCATGAAAGGCAGTTTTTCCACGGATGGGGGGTGAGGGAGTGGTTTTGGGATGACTCAAGTGCATTTATTGTGCACTTTATTTCTATTATTATTACACTGTAATATGTAATGAAATAATTATACAGCTCATTATAATTCAGAGTCATGGGAGCCCAGAACTTGTTTTCCTGCAACTGGATGGTCACATCTGGGCGTGATGGGAGACAGTGACACCCAAAGTGTGTTGCTTATGACCAGTCTATTCTGTAATCTTGTTTTGGTTGCTGTCACTGCTTAAAAAACTGCTTCACAAAGATAGGATGTTGGAAATGGAAGCAGGATTTTCAGTTCTGATCTGACAGGAGGTGGAGCTCGGGCAGTAATGTAAGTGATGGGTAGTTGCTGTAAATACAGATGAAGCTTTGCTCCTTGTCCACCGCTCACCTCCTACTGTGCAGCTCGGTTCCTAACAGGCCATGAACCAGTACCAGTCCATGGCCAGGGGGTTGGGGACTTCTGCTCTCCAGGGTAATATAACAAAATCCCAAGAGGCTACAATATACCAGGATATATTCCAAAATTATTGTACATATGAAGAAACAGGAAAATATACTCTAGAAAGAGATATTCAGTGAGACCGACCCCAAGATGACTCAGATGTTGGAATTAATAGGAAGGAGTTTTAAAAGTTAAAACTTTGAATATGTAAAACAAAATATGCTCATAATGAATAAACAGATGAGAATCTCAACAAGGAAATAGGAACTATCAGAAAGTAAAATGGAAATATCTAATACCTGAAATAAAAATACTTATTGGATGGGCTTAATAGCTATAGCTTATCTATAACAGAGAAATAGGTATGAATTTGAAGATAGATCAGTAGAAAGTATCCAGTCTGAAAATCAGAGAGAAAATAGATTAAAAAGAATAAACAGTACCTCAGTGACTTGTGGGACAATGTCAAAGGGTCTTACATCTGTATAGTTATAGATGTTATAGAAAGACGATAGAGAAAATGACACAAAAAGAATATTGGTAAGAATAGTGGCTAAAATTTTCCCCAAATGTAGTAAAAAATAATTAAGTTTATAGATTTTAGAGGTTCAGCTAATCTCAAGCAGATAAATATAAAGAGAACCCACAAATATGTGCTTTATATTCAAACTGCTACAAAAGAAAAAATGTTGAAAGCAACCAGAAAAAAATAACATATTACAAAGAGGGGGAGCAACAATACAAATGATGGCTGATTTCTTATCATAAACAATGAAGCCCAGAAGACAGCGGAAGAAAATCTTCAAAGTGCTGAAAGAAAAAAAAAAAAAATCTGTTAACATAGAATTTAGTAATCAGCAAAAATAATTTTCAAGAATGAAAGCAAAATGAATTTTTAAGATAAGTGAAGAGGAGTGGAGGAGGGAGGGGGAGGGGAGAGGAAGAGGAGGAGGGAGAGGGAGAAAAAAAGTTTATATGAAAATCAAGAAAATTATCAACAGACCTACAGCTAAAAAATGCTAAACAAAGATTTTCAGGGTGAAGGAAAATGATATCAAATGGAAACCCAGACCTGCAGGAAAAAAGGAAGAAATAGAGATAATAAATATGTTGGTCATTATGTTGCTTTTTTCTTAATTTATTTAAAATGCTTATGACTGTATAAAGCAAAAATTATAACTTTGAATTGTAGAGTTTATAGATGACTGTAGATGATTTTTGTAAAGCAAAAATTATAACTTTGAATTATAGAGTACATAGATGTAATATATTTAATTCTCATATGTTGTTGTTAGGAGCATGAAATGGTACAACCATGTGAGAAAATGGTCTTACACTTTCTTTATAATCTAAACATACACTAAACCTGTGGCCAGCAAGTCTACTCCTGGGTATTTACCCCAGATAATTGAAAACAAATATTCATAAAATGACTTGTACAAACATGTCCATAAGCATTTTATTCATAATCAAATTCTGAAAGTAATTTAGTGTTCCTCAATGAAAGAATGGATATATAAATTGCTATGTGTTTATAAAATATATGCAGCAACAGGATTAAATCTCAAAAATGTTAGACTACATGAAAGAAGTCAGACATGAAAGAGAACATATTTTATTATTCCATTAATATGTTCTAGAACAAGCAAAACTAATCTGCAGTGAAAACAGATCAATGGTTACCTTTAGGAGTAGAGGTGTGGGCAAGGATTGTGGAAAGGGATATAAGGTGCTTTCTAGGATGATGAGGATGTGTCACCTCTTAATATGTATTTGGCTTATGTGTTTGTCAGAACTCATCAACTGGTATATTTAAAATTTGTGCATGTCACATATGTAAATTTTACATGAAAATAAATATTGAATTCTAGTTAGTGATATATATGCCGAAGTATTAGAGGTAAAGTATACTAATGTCTGAAACTTACTTTAAATTATATCAAAAACAGGTGAATTGTTGAAAAGATGGATGGATATGTGATAAAGCACATTTAACAAAATGATAGGGATTGCAGAATTCTGAGTTGAGGTCTCACTCTGTTGCCCAGGAATGCAGTGGCATGATCATGGCTCACCGCAGCTTCAAGCTCCTAGGCACAGGTATTCCTCCTGCCCCAGCCTCTGGACTGGCTGGGACTATAGGCACATTCCACTATACTTGACTAATTTCTTGATTTTTTTGTAGAGATGAGATCTCGCTATGTTGTCCAGGCTGATCTCAAACTCTTGTGCTCAAGCAGTTCTTCCACCTTGGCTTCCCAAAGTGCTGGAATTATAGGCATGAGCCACTGTATCTGGTACAGGAATTGCAGAATCTTAATGTGGATATATAGATATTAACTGTATAGTTCTTTTGATTTTTCTGTATCTTTGTAAATTTTCATCATAAATGTGGAATAAATTTTACTGGGTGCCCCTGGCTTTTCCCTCCATACCAAGAAAAGAGAATTACTCTACAACTCTCTTCTCTTTCCTGACTGTACATACCCAGCATATCCTGGAACAACATCACAGAAAAATGTTCATATATGGCTGAAACAAGGTTTGATTAAATGTCCAAAACTGGTGAAGTGCATATTAGTATAAGAGCAATTTGGGTGGTGAGACTGGGCAGAGGGAGTGGCACTCTCCCTCTGCTTTAGTGATGGTGTGCTCATTTTGATGGTATGGCCAGTGGTCTTTTATAGCATTTGCTGTGGGAACCACTTCTACCTTGCAAAAATGTGGCAAGATGGGGCAGGAAATAAGATATAAATCCTATGGAGAAAATACTTTATGCAGTTTAATAGAAATCTCCAGGACTAGCCCTCTCCTTTTGTTCTAAAAAATAGGAAGTCTGTAGAAATGATATAATTTGCCCAAGATCAAGTGAATTGGTTCAGTTTGTTATATTTGAAAATAGTTTTCTTTTGTCATAATTGTGCCCTTCCAAGAATCCTAAATTAGTTATGTATTTTACCTGTAATGGTACAATTTGTATGTAGCCTGTTAACTGGATCCTAGTCATTTAAAAATTATGATTATCGGCCTGGCTTGGTGGCTCAGCCTGTAATCCCAGCACTCTGGGAGGCCAAGGTGAGTGAATTGCCTGAGCCTTTGGGTTTGAGACCCGCCCAGGCAACTTGGTGAGACCTCGTCTTTACAATAACTAAAAAATGTGCCAGGTGTGGTAGTGAGCAGGTTGACGCTGGGGTGGCCATGAGTATGCCACTGCACTCCAGTCTGGGCAACAGAGTGAGACTTCAACTCAAAAAAAAAAAAAAAAAATTATGATAATCATTGATAAGGCATTGCTATATGTATGTGACTAATGTTTACCATTTACAAATAGATTTCTTGTTTTCTTACACATTATTTCATGTTATTCTCACAAAAACCCAGAGCAAGTTATTTGAAGTTCTGGAATGGATTTTTATTTAGTTTGATATAATGCAGCAATTTTCCAGGAGGGAAAGGCTCCCAGGGCTATACCAAAAGCCTTTTGGTTGATAATGCATATGATACCTATATTAGGGACTGAACCAAAAGCTAAGAGATTTGCACATACAGAATCTGAATTATAAGACTCAGAAACAGAATCTGACATTTTGGTGGCTGCAGCAGATTCAGGGAGTAAGAGGAGTTTGCTTGGTTTTGTTCTTAAAGGTACCGATGTCAATTTGTAAGGCTAAGAATGTGATTTTTGTGGCTAAGACATTATCATTCTGGTATGATGATTGGCAGGCTTTACTGACAGAACAGCTGTTCAATAAACTTGCACTTACTTGATTTTTAACTTTGGACGTATCAATTCTGGGACCAGATCGGAGAAACTGAAGCTTATTTGTGATAATGTTTATATTTTATAGATGAGAAAATTAAGATTTAAAGAGGATGGATGATTTTTCAAAAGGCTACATAGCTAATAATGTGTTACACTCATGGTTTTCAAAAATAACACGATATATGTTTTGCTGCCTACTTGGAATAAAATTTTTTGGTACAAATCAGTAATCCTTACTTAAATGAAACCTATCCAGTGTCCAGTTTTTAAAAAGATAATTTCCAAACAAAAATAACAATAGAAATGATCATTGTCTACAATTCATTTTAGTTTTCTAAGGGCATTGCTGAGGTTTGCTTAATTTTTTGTCATTGTGGGTTAGAACAATTAAAGTCTGATTAGAATAAATTGTAAGAACAATACCCTTTCCACCCACTGCTACAGATGATCCAAATTAGGAATCCTTTCTTATTTTCAATATTTGTTCTCTAAAAACAGTCTGTTTTCAAGGAGGTAATCAGGATCTTTTATTCTCCCTGAATAAAGACACTTTTCTCTAATGAGTATAAAACACGTATATGAATCCCAAAGCTCTCCTTTTCACAGAGAAATAACATTGCAAATAAATCACTATTGAATTGTTTTTTGTTTTTGTTTCTTAATCCATATTCCTTTGCAGACTCACAACTAGGTGTGCATTGGTTTCTGGAGGTATTTTAGAGCACGTCTTTCAGCCTTTCCTGGAAGAGAGATTAAGAATGCCAAGAACCTTCTAAGTTTTTACCATTTTAATCTCTGATAACATGTCACAAATTAATCTTGCTGATTTTATTTAGAATTTGTGATAATTGGTTGAGTCTAAATTTTACCTTTTAACTATCTTTTAGGAGGCTAAAAATGACTATAGGAGGAGTAAAATACTTAATAATATTTCCAAATGTTATTCTGATTTCTAACATGTCCAGTTTGTTTTAAAGTCATCTTTACTGTATCTGAGATTCTATAAGAAAATGATTAGGGAAAAACAACTGCCAAATTAATAATATTGTTTTATTAACAGTCTGTATCACACTCTGTGTAATGATTTTATTGTTTGAAGCCAACTCATGGTAGTGCTGGGAATTTAAGGACCCTTTCTTGTTGTCTCACGTGGAATATACATTGAGTTAGAAAGGTGTTTGCCAAAGCTTTTACCAGACTGATGGGTTTTCTGAAAGTTGCTTTAGAAATGTAGAATTTCTTATAGAACTTATGTAATACAGCCTGAATATTTTGAAGTTCTTGTTCTTCTAGTGATTGCTAATTGCTTAATCTACCATAAATAAGCTCTTTATTATGGGGTATTTATTTTCTTTTTCTTGATCTGCTCTATCAAATTACTCATTTTCTAAAGTATTCTTACTAATGTCTTTCCTGCAATCCACCAATCCATACTTTTTTTGTCACTGTTAATAATTTTTCCTCTCTTGTCTTAGATTGTTTTTGTTTTGCTTATCTTTAAAATTGGTTCCCCATAGAAACTTCTTAAATGAGATCATATTCCCTGTCTCCTTAGTACCTTATTCACTTCATAATCTGTAGATGTATTGTAAAATTCAACTCCTGTTTCTGAGACCATCTCATTCCTTAGTGTCTTTGGAATGCAGAGAAGGAGTAGTTGGAAGAAACATTTAGTAGTAACTAAAAAGGAGAAAAGAAGTCGTGCATGAGTCATTTATAAAATGAATAAGGCTGCTGTTATACATTAATATGTGTCTAAGTTTTATTGAAGTACAACATACATGTGAAAAAGTACACAAATTTTCACAAAGTAAACACACCCTTCTAAACTCTATTCAGATCAGAAACTAGAGTTACCAGTAGCTCTATTGAAAGGAGACTACTGTCTGGTTCTTGTCTCCTTTCAATATTTAACCACACCCAAAGGATAACTACTATTTTATTTATAATAGCATAGGCTACCTTTTTCTATTTTTGAACTTTATACAAATGGATTCATATAGTATATCCTTTTTTGTGCCTGGTTTCCTTCACTCAACAATATGTTTGTTAGCTTCATTGTTATTGATGCCCGTAACAGTGGTTCACGTATTCTCATTTTTATATAGTATTCTGTTGTATGATTATGCACACTATTTATTCATTTGGGTTGTTCCCATTTTTTCTGTTGAAAACTCTTAGTGTTGTTATTGTTAAAGATTATTCCTTTTTCCCTCTTCTTGCTTTTTCTTTTGACTAATCTTCAGCACTTTTACAGTGAAGTTGCTTAGGTGTGGTTTGCCTTGTATTTATTTTGTGTGAGGCTTACTCAACTTCTTGAATTTGGGCTTGGTGCTTTTCATCAATATTGGAACGTTCCCAGCTATTATCTCATCAAATATTGCTTTCACCACCCCCCCCCTTTTGTTTTCTCATTCTCGGACTTCTGTCAAATATGTTATGCCTTTGTCCCATGTTCCATATATCCCATATGCTTTGTACCATATTGTCCATCCTTTTTATCTCTCTGTTTTTTTATCTTAGATATTTGTTACTATCCTGTGTTCTCCCCTTAGCTATCAAATAATTTTCCTTATTATCAGATCTCTTTTTAGCTGTGTCTAACTTGCTATTAAGCCTATATATCACAGTCTTCATTTTAGTTTTTATGTATTTCCAGAATTTCAGTTTGGTTTTTAAAAATAGTTTCTAGTCTAGTTCTCTGATGAAATTCTCTATCCTATCAGTTTTTCCTTGAATGTTTTAATAACTGTTATTTTAAACTCAATGTCTAATAATTTGTGGATTTGTTTCCATGTTCTGTTTTTTCTCTTGGCCCTATTGTTATGCCTGGTTCAGTTTTTATTAAATGATGTTTATGATGCATACAAATATTAAGAGAATGTCAATTGTATTATCTTTCTCCAGATAGCCTTTTCTTTTCTCTTTTGAATTGGAATCTCACTCTGTTGCCTAGGCTAGATTGCAGTCACAAAATCATGGCTCACGACACCCTCATCCTGCTGGGCTCAGGCAATCCTTCTGCCTCAACCTTCCAAAGAGCTGGTACTACAGACGTATGCTACCATGCCCAGCTAATTTTTTTGATTTATTGTAGAGATGTGTTCTTCCCATGTTGCCCAGGCTGGTCTTGAACTCCTGAGCTCAAGCAATCCTCTTGCCTCCGCCTCCTAAAGTGCTGGGATTACAGGTGTGAGCCACCACTCCTGGACCAGACAGCATTTTCTTTATGTCTGGTAGGTATTTAAAGTTTGAATAGGTCATCTTAATCCAGTTAAGAATTAGATATTTAAAAGCTAGATTTCAGCCAGGCGAATTTCTGGTTCATCTTTGTCTGCTCTTGGGCTTTAGTCCTTAAACAGACCAACTTTAAAACATTTTATTTATTTATGTATTTATTTGTTTGTTTACTTATTTATTTATTTTAGTCAGAGTCTCTCTCCATTGCCCAGGCTGGAGTAGCAGTGGCATGCTCACAGCTACCGCAGCCTCGACCTGCTGGGCTCATGATTCTTCCACCTCAGCCTTCAGAGGTGCTGGAACTACAGGTTCACGCTACCACACCTGGCTAATTTTTTGATTCACTGTAGAAACGCAGTCTCACCGAGTTGTCCAGGCTGGTCTTGAACCCCTGGGCCCAGGCAGTTTTCTTGTCTCCATTTCCCAAAGTGCTGGGATTATAGGCGTAAACAGGTTCAACTTTAAAAGAGGTATGTAAGCCAGGCTCGGTGGCTCAGCCTGTAATCCCGCGCCTTTGGGAGGCTGAGGTGAGTGGATTTCCTGAGCCTGCGTGTTCGAGACCCGCCTGGGCAGGCGAGACCTCATCTCTACAATAAATAAAAAAATTAGCTGGGTGTGGTAGCGCGCGCCTGTAATTCCAGCTACTCGGAAGGCTGAGGCGGAAGGATCGCCGGAGCCCAGCAGGTCGAGGCTGCGGTGGCTGGGAGCGGCCACTGCACTCCAGTCTGGGCGACAGAGTGAGACTCCAACTCAAATAAATAAATAAATAAATAAATAAATAAATAAATAAATAAATAAATAAAACAGGTATGTAGCAGGTCCCACCATCTCAGTAAGCTCTGAACCTCCGTTTTTATCTTTCTAGAACCACGAGGATGCCAATAACATGATTTATTGAACTTATTTTCTACTTGTCTTCTCTAGCTGTATGATACCTCGTGAGTGTCTTAAGGGTTAAGGTGGCTCAGGTTCTTGGGTTCACTTTTGTACAATGTTGGTGCTTTAAATCCTGGTTTCCTTGATAACTCTGAACTTTCCTAGTCCCATGGGATTGCTGAAAGCTCTACTAACCAGTGCTTCATAATAACTACTTTATACTTATCAACCATTTGCCATTGCCCCTTCAAATCAGAAAATTCCTCCAAAGGATATCAGACTCACTTTAATAGGTTTCCCTTTGTCTAGGATCTTGATCCCTTCCATCCCATGTGCCTTGATACTACTCTAATGCCTTTAAATGGATTTTTTAAAGTTGTACAATTTTTTTAGTTGTTTTTGACAAAGGAATTCTTCTGCTACAAACTAACTGGGCATAGCTTGAAATAGTTTATTATATGCTTTTTATTGATTACTGTTTTGATTTCTGATATTTAATTATTTAGAATCTTAACTTTAGATCAGATAAGGTTTTAGAGAGCATCTTGCCCTCATTTTATAACTGAGACCGCTAGGGCTTTGACAACAAGACCTACCCAAGGACACACAGCCATTAAATTGCTGTTCTCATATTATGGGCTTCCAACTTGTAGTCCATTGTCTTTTATACTGCATCATTGATAATGTAGTATTTGTGTTTTCTACTCACTAAGGTTATAAACCATGGTAAGCAACATTCTATAAAATCAACTCAACCTTGACCTGGTTGAATGATAATAGTGCTTTGACGGACTTCATCTTATGAGAAAAGAGCTTACGTTTTGAAGTTGTGATAACACTGTCCAATTTCAGGCATATCTATGAAACCCTATCTGTGCCTCACAGTACAACGATGTTTAAGACTCTAAGGTGTTTTTTTTTAAATACCTTTTGTGACTCTACATGTAAAGTGAGGGGTTTTTTTTTTTCAATATAGGGAGGATAATTAATAAAGAACACTACCAGATTATGTCCATCCGTAGTGCTACAAAGAAGTATTTATTAACCACAGTAGCTTGGATTAGAGAGCATGCCCAAGCAGAATAAGGTACAGTCTATAAAAGCATGGAATAACATATAGTCAAAGAGTAATGTCTAAACTAAAGAATATTGTCTTGCTGGGTGCCTGTAGTCCTAGCTACTTAGGAGGCAAAGGTATGAGGATCACTTGAGACCAGCCTGGGCAACGTAGAAGACCCTGTCTCAAGACAAAACAAACAAACAAAAGCAAAAACCCTCCAAAGAATATTATCTTGGTTTTCTGCAATTTATTTTGAGAATGTTTGAATAATCTTATTTCTTTTATCAGTCAAATTGATAGTTTCTCTTTATGGATCCCATGGAGGGGCCCTTTTCAGTGTTTTTTGTTTGTTTGTTTGTTTGTTTGTTTGTTTTGAAATGGAGTCTTGCTGTGTTGCCCAAGGTGGTCTTGAACTCCTGAGCTCAAGGGACTCCCCCATCTCAGCCTCCCAAGGAGCTGGTACTAACAGATGTCACTGCTGTGCCTGACTGGCTGTGGTTTTTATGGTAACATAGCTTTTGCTTTCTGGTAACATAGCTTGATTACTTGTTTTCTAGGTTGCATATCTATTTGCCCTTTAGTTTTTATGATAGGAAAAGTGAAACATAGGTAAAGAAAATAGGTAAAAAGAAAAGAACATTAGTGGGAAATAAATATTGCTGAGTGTTTGACCTCTGTACATATGAAAACTACTTTAGCATTTGTGAAGTTTAAAAATAAATTTTATTTTGGACTATAGTCTACACTTATGACAATCTGGTAAAGAACTCTAGAGTTGCTTTGGGTTCTCATCTTCTCCAGATAAAGCACATTTGTTAGGCAATGTCTGATTCAAGGATGCTACTATTTAATAGTATTGCCAGAGCCATAATTTTATGTGCTTGTGACTTTTTAAATCTCTCTCTATTTTGTTTTAGAATGACTGTAACCCTGAATAGTCATATTTGCAATATTTACTCTTTAAAAAAAAAAAATTTTAAGGATTCAAATAATTCCTCAGTGTCTTTTTTTTTTTTCATTTTTTGGTTTTTGTTTTTCCCACAAGCATTAAAGGAATAATAAATGAAGATAGTTAAAGTAAACAAGAGGAAAGAAATCAGTGATTTCTATATCTTCAGGCCTGGGGAACATATAAGAATTCTAGAAACAGAAGTTTAGAGGTGGAGAGGACGTAGGGAGTTTTTCTGTACTATTCCTCTCATTTTATAGTTGAAGAAACCAAGTTTTGTGGATCATTTAACTGGTTAGAGTGGATTTGGATCTAGTCTGCTGGCCTTCTGACTTCTAATCCAAGATTTTTACCAATGGTCCCCACTCTTCTGTATGTATTTTCTTCCAAGTTAATATCAGGGTGCTTTTGCATTTATCTTTGTGCAGTTTGGGTACAACCTGTATGTCTTATGCTTCTGCCTACTCACTCCTTGGATTATGGAGATTAATTGGCGTGGTGCATACTGGATTTGGATTCAGGGTATTAGTTGTCACTGTTCTATGTGAGGGCTCTGTTTATCCCAGTTATCAGAAGTATGCCCATTTTAAGAAGACACATGGCTTCCTCCCTCTCCTGTTTGATAAATGTTTTTGTTCATCCCAATAAACCATCCCTAAGAACCACTCTACTTCTCCAAATGCTTTTTCTGATTATCCAGCCTTTCTGAAAGCTTGATTCCCAGAGTTGCATGCAGAATGACATCACGTAAATTTGGCATTTTTTCATGCAAGGTCTTTATTGCCATCATGAGCTGTTTTACTGTGTTATAGAAATCAGAACTGGTACATTATGCTAGGAGTCAGAAACTCATTCCCCAAGACAATGCTGTTAAATGTAGCTAAATAAGTCTGGCTAGAATGGGCAATGTACAAAAATAACTTTGAAGAACAAAACTGGAAAGAGTGTTGAGAGACCACAAGGACTTGAAAGCAGAAATTAAAAGTAAAATAAAGAGAGTAAAACAATGTGTTTCTCATTGGGCAGAGTTCCCCTGAGGGACCCTGTATTCAAATACTCTTTGACATTGCATTTGAATCCTTAGCTTCCAAAGGCCACTGATACCACAGGGACCCAACAGTGTGTAATGGTTCCTTCATCTCCTGGGCCTCTAGACGCCTCCTATTACAGCCCTACATTTAAAAATAGCAGGGAAATGAGGGAAAATCATAAACTAGCTATAATAAAATTAGTGCTTGCGTGAAAGACTATTGCCAGACAACAGCTTTTAGAAGGCCCAGTGCTGCCAGAAGGCCGCTGGGTGTTGGCAGTATTCAGACATTCATTGGCCAGCACGTTGAGACCCGAATTAGGCATTTTATTAAAGATATAGCATCCTTTCTTTATGATCATCAGTGCAAAGAGGATTTTTTTTGTTTTAGGTAATAGAAAATGGATCAAAAAAGACAGATTGTCGTAATAAATAAATGTTACTCTCTTGCCAAAATAGAGAGAAATAGAAATTAAATAACTTTGACTGAAAAGGAAATGTTTCTGTTTCTCTCAAAAGACCATGATGAAGTGAAGGGTATCTAAGAGCTAACATCTAGGAAAATAGATGTCTAGATGAGAAATGATAAGAAGTTAACTCTCTGTTAATGTGCAAAGGGGGACAAAAGAAGGAATTTAGACAAGAAGGTATGGTGAGGATCATTGCATTTCCCATTAAATGCATACTTGTAGAAGATCTGGAATTCTCATTACCACTTGAAAGGAAAAGTGATTCTCTTTTAGAATCAGATATTTTCAAACTAGTATGTCACAGAGCCTGCTCTGGTTCAATGGTTCTTGCTACTAAGTATGCATTACCATGACAATTGACTTTTATTCCCACATATATCATTAACATAGATGAATCTTGAAGTCAGTCTGCCTTTATGAATGCTTTTCAGTGACCTGGATGAAAAGATTTTTACCTAACCTCATGAATCAGTTTTTTAAAAGGACTGTTGTTGGCACACGCCCCACACCGTCTCTGCTGTTGAACTTGTAGTACTCCTTGCCTGCGCCCACTGCAGGCGGTAGTTTGGATCACATTTCTTTGCAGTATTCTTGTTTCTAGAAGCCTTGGAAAGAACGAGTTAGAAGATTTCAGTACTAATGCTGTTATTCAGGCCATTCAAGTGAGAACCTTAGTTAAATCAAAAAAGCTGGATCAGCATCCAAAGCTTTCATTTTAAGTAAACTCTCCACTAAGGCTGCTGGGGCCAGACCATTAATCTGGTTTGTATCTTCCATTTGCTTTTAATCTCTTAAGTGTACAAAGTATGCATCTCCACTTTAACCAGACACTAAAGCGCCTGTTCTTGATGGCACACTAGGCTTTGACATGCCCTTTAGGTTTAAATAAGGTAAAATACCTGGTATTAAACATTGAAAATGTCAGTAAAAGGATTTCACTGCAGCTGACCAGTACTAATCCCAAAGAACTTGATCTCTGTCCTGTACTATTACATCAGAATGTGAGGTATAAATCCTTCTGGAGAGATTGCAGAAATAATTACTGAAACCTTGAGGAAAGATATTTGAATTTAGAAATGCCCTAATTGATGTTATTGGCTTCCATATGTCTGGGGAATGCCTACTTCAGATTAGGTACCACAGGTTTAATATATGTGTGGTGATTGGACAACAGGATTAATAGCACTAGGCTTAAGTTATGTGATGATCTTCCTATGAAGAACTCAAAATATTTCATACGTGTTAGCATGTGTAGTATTGATTCTCAGACATCTATATTTACCTTTTGTTCCATTTTATTTATTTTGTCTGCAAAAAGAATTGGATATAGGTAAAGAATCACAAGAAGGCAACGACTTGGGTCCTCCTCTCATCAGATTCCAGAAACAGATATTTTGGCTTGTCTTGTTCTCATTTGCTACAGTGTGATTTGCCCTGGCACCTAGCTGTTTCGGTGTCCTGAGTGACTATTAACAGGAATGAATTTCCTAGCTTGTAAAACTTCTTCCACATTGATATGCCAAGATTAAGAAGCCTACTCTTGAGAAGCCTACTGGAGAAACCTTGCCAGGAAATAGGAATCAAAATCCAACTGTTCTTTCTTCTCACTAGAAACCACTGTTTCTGTGTAGTTAGGTAGCTATCTTCTTTCAAGGTATAGAGTAAGAAATCATAGAAACTGGAAATAGGAAATATATTGTAGGCCATTTAGCCCAGTGTTTAGTACAGTACCCTGCTACTGTCTCACATGCACCTAGATAGTCAGCTATTACAGAACTTTATCAAATGGATATGATCTTAGAAATTCAATATCCTTGATGTTTTCTAATTTTGAATTTAAAAGTATTATAACAGGAAAGGTCCCATATTTGATTCAACTGTGTATTAAAATCTAACTGTATATAAACAATGGTTCATATACAGATAACTCATGTCATTGTTGAGATGCTGTCATGTAGTCATTCTAGTGGAATTTAGATTTTTATAGGATTAATAAGTAAACAATTTTCAGATGCTTAATAATAATGTATATCAGTTTTCTGTTGCTACAGTAATCCTCTGTGACAAAATATCCACAAAACCTCAGCAGCATGAAACCATACACATTTACTTTTGCTTACATATCTTTGATCTGAGCTGGCCACAGTGGGGTTTATTATGTGTCTGCATTGGGGGTGGTGGCTTGGCAACTTCCCTGATTTTGCCCAGCTTCTCTCACATATCTGAGACCTCTTTACAAAAGACATTTGCATGGAATTACAGTTGAGCAATACATCAATCTTGTAGTTCTGTTAATTGTGTAATTGCAAACTCTAAAAATAATTGCACAAACTCATATTTAAAAAACATTGAGCATATGATTCATAAATGTATGTTAATCATTTTATTCTCCCAGGCTGTTTGTGAAATATCTATTGTGGATTCTACTTTAGACACACTTAGATATATACATATTTACACATGTCTTCTTTTCAAGGAGCTCATGGATAAAACAGATTATCATGTTGAAATTGTCATTTTTGGAGGTTAAAAAATTAGCATATTGGTAGTTCCATATGTTTCAACCTAATATTCAATACTGTTATCTGTGGGGGGAAATGAGGAATCACTCAGAAATCACTAGGGATATAGCTTCATGCTGGATCTTGCTCTTAAGTCTTAAACCTGTATTTCAGACTTCCTTCCATACAACTCTACCAGTGTATGTATATCACAGCCACTTTCAGTTTAGCTGGTCTAAACCCCTGCCCCTCATCTCCTTCTTCTTCCTCCATCCCATGTGGTTTTTCATACTTCTCTGGATCCCCTGATGCCCCGTGCATAAACGCGGCGTCATGCTAGCCTTTAACATTCTCCACAACCAAAGCAGCCTTCAGGCCCCATCTAAGCACATGTGCACACACACATGTGCATGTGTGTGTTTTTATATATCATATATATGAGATATGTATGTGTCTGCCTATCGCTCCTAAATATCCTTTTTTCTTCTTCCCAGAACTTATATAGACACCCTCATCATCTTCTCCTGAACACATTAACATTTTAAAAACATTTTTAAAATTTGTGTTCTGTGTTGTTCCACAAATGATGGAAGAGGCATAGTCTTAGCAATAACCCCTGAATTAGTTTTTCACTCTCCTTTTGACTCATCCTTTCTAAGATCTTAGAACAGAATTTCATACTGCAAATCTAAACACAGCATCCCCTGTATCAAATCCACCAATGACTACGCAGCTATAAAAAAGAATGAAATCATGTCCTTTGCAGCAACATGGATGGAGCTGGAGATCATCATCCTAAGAAAACTGACTCAGAAACAGAAAACCAAACACCGCATGTTCTCACTCATATGTGGGAGCTAAATGGTCGCAAAGATGGAAATAGTAGACACTGAGGACACCAATAAGAAGGGAAGTGGGAGGGAGGTTAGGGAACTACCTGTTCACTCTCTGGGGATTGGACCACCTGAAACCCAATCCTCACCATGGCGCCATATGTCCATGTAACGAATACACATGTGTTACCCCCTAAATCTAACATTTTAAAAAATATAAAAAATTTAAATTTCAAAAATCCACCAATAACTCACCATGGCCCATAAATCAGTCTCAGCTCAATAGCTGTGGCCTTTTGTGGTCCAGCTCCTAATTGCCTTTCCACTGTCATTTACTACCACTCTGTGTGTGGATTCTGTCCTCTAGCCTGAGAAACCTCCTCCTTTTGTTCTGAGACCAAATTTAGATCAAGCTTTGCCTGCTCTGGTCAGCCTTCCCTAAATGCTGCATCAACCTGATCCCTTGCCAGGCAGACTCTGAGGACTGATCCATCAACATCACTTTATTAAAAATACAAAGGACTATGTACTTTTTTTTTTTTTTTTTTGCTCCACATATATATATATGAATTAACACAGGAACCCACTGCATAGTGTAGATATAGGGAAATAGGCTGATTATATGAAATGAAAGGAAGACTGTATCAGTATGTAGTTAATTGCCTTAATTCAGAATTAAATGTTCATTATTAAAGAAAGAAGTAATGTGTATATTGCTGAATTTTTTTGCTTGCTGTTCATTTTTGTGTTACTTGGCATGAGATATTTATTTCGGATAATTGTATATTATGTATTGTACTATGTGAATCACACATGTAATAGGGTTTTATTGTTTTTAAACAAGCTGAGTTTACTCCTCTGTAAAATGGGGATTAAAAACAGAACATACTTCAGAGTACTATTAAAGAGATGAAATGCATGTAACACATCAGCATTGATGCATAGTACATAGTAAGAATTTAATAGATTCTAGTCATTATTATTATTGTTCTCTTTATGTCAGAAACTGTCTTATTTATCTCAGTCAACACCTAACATAAAGTATCACCATGAAAGCCTACCTAAGGACTAGGGGCTTCCTTAAAAATCACTTGGGCAGTTGTGGTGGTTAACACCTGTAATCCCAGCAGTTTGGAAGGCCAAGGCAGGAGGATTGCTTAAGGCCAGCAGTTTAAGACCAGTCTGGGCAACATAGTAAGACCCTGTCTCTACAATCAATCAATCAATCAATCAATCGATAAAGCTATCTTAGTTGGGCATAGTGGCACGTGCCTGTAGCCCTATCTACTTTGGAGGCTAAGGCAGGAGGATCGCTTGAGCCCAGGTGTTTGAGGCTACAGTGAGCTTTGGTTGCACCATTATGCTCCAGCCTGGGTAACAGAGCAAGACTCTGTCTCAAAAACAAATAAAAACCACTTTGGACATCTCAAGTCTGATTCTAGAATTCTTCCAGACCACCTTCTCAGCTTACTCTCTTTTTTTTTTGAGTTGGAGTCTCACTCTGTCGCCCAGACTGGAGTGCAGTGGCCGCTCCCGGCCACCGCAG